>NC_056746.1:1552625265-1552775265 GCF_019279795.1 Protopterus annectens | reverse complement strand
GCAACAAGTCTAATCTTTAGTACATACATTTATCCCATAAGGGATGTCCAAAAATTGCGGACGCCAATGACTCCCATTCTTTTGGGTTTATGAAAATGAGGGAGGGTTAAACATGCATGGGATACCTAGTTTGCAAGCCTGAGACTGCCTGGGGTGAGACTGCCTACTAGATGTGGGTAGGGGGCATTACGTGCAGATATGGCTGGCCCAAGCTAGCATCCCCAGTATGGGTGGTTTTGGTGGACGTTCAGCAAGGGGGGGGGTGTGCTGTGGAGGGGGTGATGGGTATTCAATTATGTATCCAGGTGTGTAGGGATTGGATGGCTCAATTCAGGCCAGACCATTATGTGGGTGTGAGCTGGTACCATTTCTGTACATGTGTATTGCACATTTTAATGTTCATATGTTTGTGGGATTGTGTTCTGCAGTATGGCCTGTCAGGGTGTATTGGGGATGTAAATGTATGTTCTTTAGTTTCCTTTTTGATTCACCCACTGCTCCCTTGTACACCTCCAGTTCACCTATTGTACATCCAACCCAGTCTCCCCTTGGCGAATTATTACATTACCGTCACCCCCCAAATTCCACAAACACACCATCCATCCCTTCTCTGGTTGCTGGCCCATGGCAGAGACAGCAGTACACATTGCGTACTCTACATATCTCTGGTACCAATATGGTTGTGAGGACAACCCCAGCATCTTCCACATGCTGTACTTCACACACATAGGTACACTCAAATACCTATCTTTCATGACATGGTAGGTTGACCCAGGTACTATCCATTCATCTTTGGGCCGTCCAGACAAGGACGACTTGGACCGCGAATGGCCAGTTATTGAGCGAATGCTCTGACCATTGGTAGGGTTGCCACCTTTTCAAATGGCCAAAGAAGGACTGTCCATCACAACGTGAGTTAAAGGACAGCAGCGTTCAAACACGCTGCATTTCCATTCCACTTGGTATAAAAATCAACACTACTATGAAATATGGACACGGGGTTTTAAATGTCATTGTTCGAGGGATGGGGGCTCAAAATTCAGCTACGTGCTTTTGTGTTAACTCCTGTGATTTCATTTTGGGGTTTGCGGAACTCTCTTGTATGCTTTGCATACATTTCAGTATCCACGGACACTGACAGGAGTGATTACTATTGGAGGCAGGCTGTATTAGTCAGCATTTAGGTTGCGTGATTGTAGCCGACATGTTCACACCTCCGTGCAGGGCTTAAACACGGCCCCTGTACTCGCGCATGTTTCCTGTGCAAGTGGAAGGTGTGGCAGTGCACCTTCATTAATATGCATATGGTGCTGCTGCGCCATCTCTACGCTGCACAGTCGGCGCAAGGCTAATGCCGTCCTTGTTCCGAGCTTCATGAATCCCAGGGTAAGTATAATATTTTATGGTCAGGATACAGTTTGCAATCAGTCATTTATCATTTTATGTCAAACTATTAGCATCCTTTAAACAAGATAATCCTAAGTGAAGTGTACTATTGGGAAGATGTAATACATTCAAATAAATATATTGTTTACCACTTTTCATTTTAGTAGCTAAACTAGTAGAAATATATGGGTCACAATTTGCCTTTGCAAGGGTACAACATAAGGCATCCAGTACCAGCACAGTTATAACCTCTCATGAGCTACTGATCCTACAGTCAAACATCATCTAATAATTCAAACAATGGGTCTTTCTCAAAAATGCAGCTCAATGCTTAATTAGCATTTAAATATCTCACATTTCTGTCCTTCTATTTAGCAAAGTATTCAAATTTCAGGTATCTACTTTGTACATACAGTGTATGCACTGCATTTTTACAGTTTTTGAAATTCAGTATAACTCAACTCAGTTCTTGGAAAGCTGCATCATAAAAACTGGATAAGGGGATTACGGAAAGAAGTATGTAGAAAACTGCATTATTTTCAATGAAACAGGACACGGAAAAGAAGAATGTAGTAAAGCATTTAGGAGGTTCGACAGAATTAAATGGAATGATTATGAGAACTGCCATTTTCAGTAAAAATGTTGCTGGGAATCATTAATCTAATAGTAAGAGAATAACATTGTTTTGGGGAGAAGATAGATGTTCTAAGTGCAGTTAAACATAAAAAGTCTAAATATACTTAAAGGACAAGTGCTGTCATAATACATTAGCAAAAGAACAGATTATGCGAAGACTGAGTCTAGTAAAGGAAACTAGGGCTTTGAAGGGAAATATACTAGTAAGTCTTATAGGTAAAGGATCTTAAAACATTTTATTTATTTTATTTATCATTTGTTTACAGGGAATGTCTGACTTGGAATGAGTCAGTTTTCAGCAGAGGCCTGGAGAGAAATGCTCCAGATGCATGTCTTTGTAATGTGGGATGAAACCAAAGTACCCAAATAAAACCCATACGAATGCAGGGAGGCCATGCAGACTCCACACAGTAGGTACTGTGGCCAAAAACTGAACCGACAAACCTCTTGCTGTGAGGCAACAACACAAACCGCTGCACCACTGCACCATCCAAAAGGGAATTGATTTGTGGTTTTGGAATTAAACAAAGGAAAATATAAGGAAAACGAGACTCATGAAGGACAATATAACAAAGCCACTTGCCTTGGGATCCAGAGTCTACTATTCAGGAGGAGAACAGTCTGGATATGGTGTGGGAATTGTGGTGAAAGAGAGGCTTCAGAAGGCAGTGAATAATGTTATTAGAATCAGACTCCTGCCTAATGGTAGAACAGTATTCATAATCTCAGCCTATGTTTCACAACAAAGTTGTAATAGTTCAGACTCCTGCCTAATGGTAGAACAGTATTCATAATCTCAGCCTATGTTTCAAAACAAGGTTGTAATAGTTCAAACTCCTGCCTAATGGTAGAACAGTATTCATAATCTCAGCCTATGTTTCACAACAAGGTTGTAATAGTTCAAACTCCTGCCTAATGGTAGAACAGTATTCATAATGTCAGCCTATGTTTCACAACAAGGTTGTACTAGTTCAAACTCCTGCCTAATGGTAGAACAGTATTCATAATTGCAGCCTATGTTTCACAACAAGGTTGTAATTGTTCAAACTCCTGCCTAATGGTAGAACAGTATTCATAATCTCAGCCTATGTTTCACAACAAGGTTGTAATAGTTCAAACTCCTGCCTAATGGTAGAACAGTATTCATAATCGCAGCCTATGTTTCACAACATGGTTGTAATAGTTCAAACTCCTGCCTAATGGTAGAACAGTATTCATAATCTCAGCCTATGTTTCACAACAAGGTTGTAATAGTTCAGACTCCTGCCTAATGGTAGAACAGTATTCATAATCGCAGCCTATGTTTCACAACAAGGTTGTAATAGTTCAAACTCCTGCCTAATGGTAGAACAATATTCATAATCTCAGCCTATGTTTCACAACAAGGTTGTAATAGTTCAAACTCCTGCCTAATGGTAGAACAGTATTCATAATCTCAGCCTATGTTTCACAACAAGGTTGTAATAGTTCAGACTCCTGCCTAATGGTAGAACAGTATTCATAATCGCAGCCTATGTTTCACAACAAGGTTGTAATAGTTCAAACTCCTGCCTAATGGTAGAACAGTATTCATAATCTCAGCCTATGTTTCACAACAAGGTTGTAAAAGTTCAGACTCCTGCCTAATGGTAGAACAGTATTCATAATCGCAGCCTATGTTTCACAACAAGGTTGTAATAGTCCAAACTCCTGCCTAATGGTAGAACAGTATTCATAATCTCAGCCTATGTTTTACAACAAGGTTGTAATAGTTCAGACTCCTGCCTAATGGTAGAACAGTATTCATAATCACAGCCTATGTTTCACAACAAGGTTGTAATAGTTCAAACTCCTGCCTAATGGTAGAACAGTATTCATAATCGCAGCCTATGTTTCACCACAACAAGGTTGTAATAGTTCAAACTCCTGCCTAATGGTAGAACAGTATTCATAATCTCAGCCTATGTTTCACAACAAGGTTGTAATAGTTCAGACTCCTGCCTAATGGTAGAACAGTATTCATAATCGCAGCCTATGTTTCACAACAAGGCTGTAATAGTTCAAACTCCTGCTTAATGGTAGAACAGTATTCATAATCTCAGCCTATGCTTCACAACAAGGTTGTAATAGTTCAGACTCCTGCCTAATGGTAGAACAGTATTCATAATTGCAGCCTATGTTTCACAACAAGGTTGTAATAGTTCAAACTCCTGCCTAATGGTAGAACAGTATTCATAATCGCAGCCTATGTTTCACAACAAGGTTGTAATAGTTCAAACTCCTGCCTAATGGTAGAACAGTATTCATAATCTCAGCCTATGTTTCACAACAAGGTTGTAATAGTTCAAACTCCTGCCTAATGGTAGAACAGTATTCATAATCACAGCCTATGTTTCACAACAAGGTTGTAATAGTTCAAACTCCTGCCTAATGGTAGAACAGTATTCATAATCGCAGCCTATGTTTCACAACAAGGTTGTAATAGTTCAGACTCCTGCCTAATGGTAGAACAGTATTCATAATCTCAGCCTATGTTTCACAACAGGGTTGTAATAGTGAGGAAAAGAATGCATTCGGGCAGCAGTTGCAGGACCTACTAGATGACACAGGACAGTAGATAACACAGGACAGTGTGAATTTGTGTGGATATTGGATGACATGAGTGGACATATTGGGACAGACAGAACGGGATATAATGTATGCTGTGACCACATCGGTGAAGCAACAGGAATAAAGAAAGACAGGCCATTCTAGACTTCTGTCTGGCAAATTGCTTGATGGTGGCCAACACATAGTTCAGCAAGAGGGACAGTTACAAGATTACAAGTAAGAATGCCCAGTATACAACTCAGGTAGACTTTCGTCTAGAAAGGAATGGGAACTGGGGTAGAATCAATGATTAGATTGCAAAGTCATACCAAGTGAAATATTCAGCCCAAAACATAAACCAGTGGTGGCCGCAGTCAGCTGCAGGCAGTGTTCAGAAAAGGCTCTAAGGTCAAAAGAGGCTAGGCTGAAGACATGGCTTTGACTAGAGAGAAAGCACAGGAGTTCAGGAAATTACTCAGAGCTCCAGCACCGCAGGAAGAAAGGAAACAGGTGGAGTTGAAGAAGAATGGCAGTGCTTCAAAACAGCATGTGTGAGGACTGTAGAACAGGTATGAGGCTAAGAAAGGTATGGTAATAAGGTACATAAGGAAAACTGGTGGTGTAATGCAGAAGTCCAGAAAGAATCTGTACAGGAAAAAGAGGGAGATAGAAAAGATGGGACAGGTAAAGAAGTAATATTGATTGACAAACAAAGAGGTTAAGAGAGGAGTTGCAAAAGCAAGAAGAAGGCATCAGAGGCACTCAAACAGCTTATGGAAAGTAAGTCAGTAAATGGCACAAAGAAACTGTATCAGGTTGCAAGGCAAAATAGAAAGATAAAGAAGATAGTTAGGCACCCTTCATAAGGGGCAACAGTATCAATCTGCTCACTAGTCTACAGTACATCAAATGCAGATGGAAGGAGTACATCCAGCATGTTTTGAATGAGGGCCCCCCAAAAAGCTTTGCTACCACAGACACAGCCTACAGTGAAAAAAGAGGAGGAAACTATCCTAGAAGAAGAAAGAACAGCATAGGAAAATAAAGTCAGGTAAAGCAGCAGGCTTAGATGAGATCACAGCAGATATGTTCAGGATATTGCGTGAGATATGTGAGAAATGGCTCCTGGTGGTACTCAAAGCAGTATGGAGAGAAAGTTGTATCTCAGACCTCTGGATAATAAGCATACTAATACCAATATACAATAACAAAGTGGATATGCACAACTGTGGGCAGTACAGCAGGAGTGGCTCATGGTACTGACTGCTGGACTGCAGCCCCCCAAGTAGAAAAAGGGAAAATATAATAATTTTTTATAACAGTACACTGGCGTTAGCTTATTTAATTTATTTTCTTTCCTTACTCCTGGCAAGCTATTGCACATGTGTGCAGTTCAATGCTCTGAACTGCAGTACAAAGGAAAAAATCATCTTATTTTGATCAGTGGGCTGTTTTAAAAATAACCCAGCATTATGTTCTAAAGGAGACATAGGCAGCTATGAGGAAGATAGAACTGTCACTTAACTTACAAAGGGGGTCACTGGCCTGCAGTATGAGCTGTTTTTATTGGCTCAGACTACCTCAGGTGACTGAGGCATTCAGACTGAAATTGAAAGACAATACTGGATTATTACAGCAATAATAGTGTGGGAGATGGTTTGCAATAGATGGCCAAGGGATCTCTGGCACAGCTATCTTTCAGTGGGGGAAAATATCATGCTGAGGCAGAGTGGTATGCCCCCTTTTCAATATTAAAGCAGAACAAAGCAAAACACCTGTCCTTTCACCTTTGCTCAGAAAACAGGAAGAGGTGCAGATAGAATAACTGTAGAACAGGTATGTGCTTACTGACCCATAAGAGTAGATAGCTGCTTAATCACACCAGTGGTAGCAAAGGAATTTTGTGTTTTCTCTCACTGGGTTTTCCAGATTTTTGCCTTCCCCAACATGTGGTAGATAGAAGAGCTAGTCACTGTCATGAAGACAGAAGGGCAGACTTAGAAGGCTAAATTGCAAAGGAGTGTGCTTCATCTCTGCAGGCTCAGACATCTTGGTCCTCCTGTGGATGGGCCTCCCCATGCTGTAGTGAGCAGGCTGGAGGCCGCAGCCTAGGGTTCTGCAGGTGGCAGAATCTCTTCAGCCATTGGATCCTGGCTGAATGATTACATGAGACTTTTAGTATTTGTTTGCAGATTCCTTTAGCCACTGGTGTTGTTTGAGCATTTACAGGGATTATATTCATATTTTATGGCCTGGTTAATTTAACGTCCTTCCAAGTTCTACCCTTTGTATATTTATGAATGGCATTGATTTTGTTTGATTACCTTTAACTTCTGATCTGGCACTGATTGGATACATAATTCAGTCTCAGTGGGATAATAAATACATGACTGCACCCATGTCTTCTAGTGTATGGTGTGATATTTGTTAAATTATTTGCATGCTTGTTTTCCTCTAGAGGCAATTTGTTTAGTTGGTTGGTTATAAATACTGCATATCTATCTATCTATATCTATATCTATAGCTATATATATTTTACAAGGACTATGTGCGTGTATGAGCCAAGATGTAAGACTAAGAAGGTAAGCATTTTTTTAACTTACACACACACACACACACACACACACACACACACACACACACACACACACACACCTGATATTGCCTTGAATGTAGCTGCTAGTGCCTTGGAATTGCAACATGCACAGTGCTGCAAAATGACAGAGTAAGGCTGTAAGACACATTTTTTGCATACATTTATTAGTGGTGTTGCTTTCTTTGTTCTCTCTGTTGTTGCTTAACAACAGCAATACTATGGCTGAGATTTGTTTTATTTTCATCTCTAAGTGGTAGTGATTCTTTTACATGGCAGCTGTTGGTCCCTTTTACTAAGATTGTGCAACTTCATAGCAAATTGGGAGGGATATCCAGTCATATAAAGTTTCTACATGGCATAATTGCACTTTATTTCATGTTTGTACTTAACATTACTCCAAAGATAATTTTCCTTTCACTGATATTACAAATTTATAATAAATGCATTTTTGAAACACCACAGAATTGATTTGGATTACAATTACTGAATAATGACAGACATTTGACTTTTAGAGATATGTTCCTTGTGTTTTTTATATCAGTATGGATTGTAGTTAGTAAATAATGACACTTATTTGAATACTCAGCTGCTTAGCATTCTGAGAAAAGCATGTAAGGCCTGTTGTTCTGGCAACTTTCTTGATGTAGAAGGCTGGTATTTGTCCCTGATTTTGGTTCTCTGCCCCAAATTATTCCTTCTCCTTGATTCTTTAGCTTAGAGGTTGAGAAGTATGTGTGTATGTGTTGGGGGGGGGGGGGTTGCAGTGGTTTGCATACTGTATTCTGACAGCAGTGAGCACGTGTTTGCTTGTGTATATGTATATGTAGAATATAAGTATGTGTTTCTGTATAAGAGTAATAAGGAGCAAGCCCTAAACTGGAAACACTCCCTCCTCAGCTTAAACTAGCAAATAAAACTTCTTGTGAAGTCCTCCAAAGAAAACTATGAATCCAAAGTAGCTTCCTCAACTAAAGACAACAATAAGGCGTTCTTTAGTTACATCTGTAACCTAAAAGGAAAGGCCCAGATTTGTGCCACAATGGTACTTAATAATATCACATATACTGAACCTGTGGACATAGCTAACCTGTTGGCTGACAGGTTCTATGAAAACTTCACTCCCCTGCCCCTGCCAAATATACCCCCATGACATCCCTACCGCCTGTTCCCTACCTTGTATCTCTAAAGAGCAGGTCATAAACGCCCTCTCTAAGACCAAAAACATAGCATCTATGGGAACTTATAGCATCCCAAGCTGCATCCTACATGGGCTCCAACAAGAATTAACAACACCATTAGGTACTCTTTTCAATCATAGTCTAAGCACTGGCTTCATCCCAGCTAAATGGAAAATGGCTACTGTTATTTCCTTGCACAAAGGTGATGCTTCCAGTGACCCTGGGAACTTTAGATCTATTAGCCTGACTAGCCTTATCTGCAAAGTCAAGGATTGAATCATCATGGACCTTATCAACAAAGATATAGGTAATCTCCAAACACTTGACCCTACTCAGTTTGGATTTGTCAAAGGAGATCATGCCTGTTAAACCTGGTGGACTTCTTCAAGACAGTCACCAAGGCCCTGGATGAGGGGAAATCTGTGCATACAGTCTACCAAGCTGTATAGCCAAGGCTTTTGACACTGTTCCCCACTCAGGCATCATTGACAAACTCACCCAGCTAGGTATAAAACCTTATATCATTAGATGCATTGCTAAATGGCTCACTGATAGAACACATATAGTAAAAATAGTGGACTCCACCTCCAACAGCAGACCTGTAACCAGTGGAGGGATCAGTCCTGGTACCTCTACAGTTTGGAATCAATTTCTCTGAAATACAAGCAAAAACTAAAGGTCTGTGGCTGACAAAGTTTGCTGATGACTGCAAACTGAGAGTGACTTGAGACGTACCTCTCTGAATATATGAAGAGAGACATGATTGAGCTTGCTGATTATGTGCCCTAGGCAGGTATGTCCCTAACCTTAAGCAGCATTCTGCTGTCACCCAGAATTGATGCCTCAATACAAACAGAAAATGATTGACTTTAACAATTGACTTAGTTTCTGGTGTCATTCCAGGGGGATCCAGTACCTGACAGCCTGGAAAGATATGATTGACAGACCACGATGCTTTGCCAGAGATGGCCTGCATCTGTTTCCCCTGAGCTTCAGGCTTCTGGTAAAGGTTCTTGCATTCCCTATAGTGCCTTTTTTTAGGAAAAGTGATGAGGTTAAAACTACCAACATAAAATTTTCATCAAAACACAAATTAAAGGTCATGCTGCTAAACACTAGGAGTCTAACATGAAACTGCACTCATTGCAAGCATTCATAACCCTGGAAAATGCTGACATCTGTGCATTCACAGAAACCTAGATCAAAGCTGTGGAGAGCACCCCAGCCTTACCTGGTTACTCATCATATCATGCATTCAGACCCCAAACTGTGGGTAGTAAAGCCAAAGGAGGTGGAGTTTCAATATACATTAAAGACATACACACCTCCAGGCTGGTCAAATAGTATGATGCACAGGAGACACTCCAGGTTCAGTTAACCTTTGATAAGACCCCTATTCAAATCATAGCTAGCTACTGGCCCCCAAATCTGACTCAAGATGCCCAATATGCCTATTTGGTCCTGTTCAAATCTATCAAGATTCAACCCTTTACCCCGATCCTGGGTGACTTTAACTTTCCAAATATAGGTTGGAAGAACTACTCATGCCAGAACACAAATGTTCAGAAATTTTTTGATTTTGTCAATGCAAATGCCTTAGAACAGCTAGTCAATACCCTCACAAGAGGTAATAATATACTGGATTTGGTATTAACCAACATGAGTAACCACTGCAGCATCCCTATAGTATCATAATCCCTGGTAAGATCTGACCATAAAGCTGTCACTTTCGAAGTCACCATCTCCCCCAAACCCCCTCTAGCTAGGATCAGACATAAAAACTTCTGCAAATCTGTTTACAGCCTCCTGAGGGATGGTATAAACAGCTTCCCAGCCCCTCCCCCTCTGTAGGAACTGGCACCAATATCCAAAACTACACCAAAGCACTATACGAGCATTTATATAAATGCATGGAATCAGGAATACCCAACAGGACTAAATCATCCTCTGCAAGAAAGCATAAACCTGTCTGGTGAACATCTGCAATAAATAAAGTCTATAACAAAAGGAAAACATTGCTGTCCAAGACCAAGAAGGAGCAGGTGCCCAATTGGAGGCAATATCTCCTTAGCCTAAACAAGCAGATAAGAGCACTAGTGAAATCCTCCAAAGTAAACTTTGAGTCCAAATTGGCCACATCTACTAGAGACAATCATAAGGCCTTCTTCACACATGTCCGCAACCTCAAAAGAAGCACCCAGATTTGTTCCGAACTGGTGGTCAAGGACACCACATATACAAATGGCATTGATATAGCAAACTTGCTGGCTGACAGATTAAGTGAAAACTTTACCCCTCTGTCCCCCCATCAGTAATTCAGGTTAACCCCAGTACCTGTCCCCTTCTCCTTATATCTAAGGAAACGGTCATCACTGCTCTCTTAAAAGCAAAAAATACAGCCTCCATGGGACCCGCTAACATCCCAGGCTGCATCCTACATAAACTCAGGCAGGAACTTGCAGCACCATTAGGCATCCTATTCAACCAAAGCCTGAGTATTGGCTTCATCCCAGCTGAGTGGAGGACAGCCACTGTCATTGCTTTACACACAAGTGGAGCATCCACTGATCTGGGAAATTATAGACCCATCAGCCTAACTGGCCTAATCTGCAAGGCCATGGAATGGATTATCATGGACCTCATTAACAGGGACATTGGCATCCTCCAAACACTTGATCTCACACAGTTTGGCTACATCAAGGGTAGGTCATGTCTGCTAAATTTGGTCAACTTCTTTGAGACAGTCACCAAAGCCAGGGACGGGGGAAGACTGTGCACATCGCCTACCTTGACCTGGTCAAAGCCTTTGACATTATTCCCCACTCGGCATAATAGATAAATGCTCTCAACTAGGTATCAATCCATATGTTACCAGATGGGTAGCAAACTGGCTCACTGATAGAACCCACCTAGTCAAAACAGGGGAAGCCACCTCAAGCAGTAGACCCATAACAAGTGACATACCTCATGGTTCAGTCTTAGGGCCTCTATTATTTGGGTTATACTTTTCTGAAGTACAGGCCAAAACCAGTGGGCTATGGCTGACCAAGTTTGCAGATGACTGCAAGTTGGGTGCTGTCATCAATTCCCCTAGTGATGTGGACATCCTCCAAGAGGGTCTCACTCAGACATATGACTGGTGCCAGAAATGTGGCCTCAAGCTGAATACCAAAAAATGCATCATCATCCCCTTTGGGGAGAGTGACGTCTCCACAATTTATTACATTAATAGCAATGTCCTAAGCATGTAATCAGTCATGTGGGATTTGGGCACCCAGGATGATAACAACCTGACTTTTGACCATCATGTTGCTTTCATTGCACAGAAAGCCTTCTACATGGCCCACCTCATAGGGTATCTCATCCTGGGGCAGGTAGGTCATAACATCCCTGTATTCTACCCTTATAAGGCTCATTATTGAGTACAATGCCCCTTTCGGCATGTACCTTGCAAAGAACATGCAGCAGCTGGGGAGAGCACAGAGGCTCCTCACTGGAGAATCCAGGGCCTCCATCATCTACCATACACAGATAGGCTAAGAGCCCTATCCTTCTACACAGTTTCATACAGACTCCTCAGAGGTGACCTCTGTCTGGCATACAAAGCAATCACGGGCCCCACCTTGATGGGACTGCTGCATATCTGCAAGTCAAGCTCCACCCGAGTAACCCACATGCACGGCCTCAACCTGGACTGTGACATCAACGAGACTTATTGGTGGGGCAGATTTGTGTCCCAGAGACTCCCCCATCTATAGAATAAACTCCATATCCACATCAAGCAGAGTACCTCCTTTCCCCTTTTTCAATGCAACCCGGATAATTGGATGGGAAACAGAAAATATACCCCTGGGATTCCACCCATGTCCCTGCTAGACAGGGGCCTCAGGTGTTGTCTAAACATGGGCTGAACTCTTGTCTAGGCTTATAATGGCCTCAGGGCCAATAGCCTAGTAACCTCCTATGATCCTATGATTCTATGTCAACATCTTATATGAGAGTCTTACACAAACAAATGATTGGTGCCAAAGTCATGGCCTTAAACGCAATGCAAAAAAATGTATTATCATCTCTTTCAGTATGAAAGATGTTCCTGCTATCTACCAGATCAATAGCACCACCCTAAGTATGCACTCAGTGGTGAGAGACCTGGGCACACAGGTTGACATCAACCTTATCTTTGATCACCATGTTTCCATGGTGGTAAGAAGGGCATTCTGATTGCTCATGTCATAAGTAAGCGTATTGCCTTCAGAAAAAAAGAAGTTATAACCTCTCTGTACTCTTCCCTCATCAGGCCAATAACTGAGTGCAATGCCCCTTTTGGTATGCATCTTTCCAAGCACCTGCAGCAATTGGAGAGACCACAAAGCTTCCTCTCAAGGAAAATTCAAGGTCTTCAACATCTCTCCTGTATGGATCATCTGAAATCACTGTCACTTTATTCTGGTTCATACAAACTACTCTGAGGTGATCTCTGCCTTGCATATAAGGCAATCTCTGATTTTGCTGACAGATTTGCCTCCCTGAGGTTATCACATCTTTGGAACAGACTCCCACTTCATGTCAAACAGAACACCTCATTGGCTCTCTTCAAACACAATCTGGATGATTGGATGGGTAGCATAGGGACCGGAAGCTGTTGAAGACTGGGGGGGTGGAGGGTGAGAGGGGCGGTTAGTGATCTAAAAAGGGCAATTTTTAAAACTATTTACTACTACAACATAGGTTCACTTGGAGGACATTTTAAGCTTAGCCAATTCCCTTTTGGTGCTTCAATTAACATTTTCTGATTGGTCTTACCATTCCCATGACTGATAATTGTACATTAGCCCTAGTGAGAATAACTGTGATCATGCCATAGATAATTTGAGGGGACCCATGTAAGGGATGCAGCATTTAGGAACTGCCTTTACCCATTAGTGGCACGAGGTGCAATCCTGGAGTACATTTTCTATTACCCACCCATCCTTAGATCCAAGTTGTATTTGAATATGGGCAGGGATGAGTTTTGTTTTACTTGAATAGATGCTCTGTTCTGGAACAGTGGTAGCCTCTGTGATATATGTCCATCTCTCCACAACATTCAGTTTAGATACCTGGACCTAGTATTTCTGATGCCACTTGACTTGCTGATGTTCAGTAGGTCCATCTGTATTAGGTTGGAGGATGCCTTGTATGCCAGACACATTAACTCTAAGCACTCTGCAGGATACTGAGTATAGTGATAAATCTTTGAGGTGGTCCATGCAAGACCTATTGTTTAGGACTTGTATCATTTTAGTAAGGTATCTCTGTGGGTATTCCAATTGTTGCATAGGTCTGGACAGATGCATGCCAAAGTGGGCATTATATAAAATGATTGACCTAATGAGGGCTTTGTAAATGGGACAATAACATTTGTAGATCTAGTCACAATCAATTTGTTTATAAGCTGTGCAATATAGAAAACTTTCTTATGACTCTGGGCATATGGTGGTGAAATGCTAGGCCACTGTACACACAAGTTCCCAAATGCCAAATAAGTGGGTCAGTTCTCAGGGGGCATTGTCAATTGGCAGTTCCCTGGAGTAGATGATTTCCCAAAGGATATGATAATGTGTTTTTTGGAGTTTAGTTTCAATTCATGTTCTGGCACCAGTTATTGTTTGTGATTAACCTTCCTGCATGAGGGTTCAGTCATTTGGGGATTAAATAACTGCTCCTAGCTTGCAGTCATCTGAAACTTAGTCAGCCAAAGCTCTTTGGTATTTACTTTTACTTTTTTTACCTTCATCCATTGCTTTGGTGACAAGAGTAAAGCTTAAAAGTTGCCCATGATATTGATCCTTTCACACTTTCTCCCAATTCTTGCCCTAAGAAGTGGAGGGATCAGAGCATATGTTTGACTGTCCCTGATTTTGGGTCCTTGAATAGTGTTCAGCCATGGTTAAAGTTAAATTTGAAATTCTCCTATCGTAGGGGTAAAAATATTAAAGATTTTCTGGTTAGAAGCAATTTTAGTGTACCCCCACTTGCCCTGTATAAAGAACTTGACAAAGTTGGTACATATTCTTGTGGAAAGTGTAAAGCTTGTAAGTTTATTGTACCATACTTTGTTTCTATTAATAATATTAAGTTTAACACTAAAAACTTTTTTCATTGTAATTCTGTGGGTGTTGTGTATTCTTTACAATGTCCATGTAAAAATATTTTACATTGGAGAAACTAAAAGGGCATTTAAGGTGAGGCTCTTAGAGCATATCAGGGATATAAATAATGGGAATGAGGAAAGCCCGATAGCCTTACATTTTTTACAATTTCATGGGGGCAATAGTAATTGTCTTAAAGGAACTGTTTTGGAACAGGTTTGTCTTTCTACATATCAAAATGTGAATGTTAAATCACTTTTACTACAGAAAGAAGCTATGTATATTTTAAAATTTAAAACAATGTCTCCATTTGGGTTGAATGAAGACTTTAATTGGAAAGCATTGCTTGATTGATTGTTAATGTGTGATTAGGTAATTAGTATTTGTATGAGAATATATAATGGTATATTTTTTCTTGTGACTTATACTCCTTGAAGGCTTTGGCCGAGACGTCAGAGAGAGAGAGTTTTATAATAAAACCTTTTGGTGGATTCTTGTGGCTGTTGTTTTTCTACATATGTTTGACTGTCCCTGATTTTGGGTCCTATTTTTGGTCTATTCCTCATGTGTGATATTCTAGCAAATTTGTGAGAACTGTAAAACTTGAATAATGATAGACACTTGAGTTTCAGACAAACACTGAACCATTTGCTAAGCAACCAATACTGTCTTACAATGAAAACAGACTTAGCATGAGCAGTAAACTTCCCTCCCCTTGAAACTCACATTCATTGAAACGGCATGGAAACCCACATTTATTTTGCATCTGGTCAGTGGAGGACTAAGCTTACCTCTGGGCTGTTTTCAAACCATAGGCTCCTTACACAATTTAGTGCCATGCATACATGTATGCAATCTTTGAATCACCTTCCTGATTGTAATAAATTATATTCTATACAGCACCACTTGTTAGAATGTGCTTTAAATTTGTGGTAAGCAATGAAACAAAATGTATGAACCAATAATGACAAAAGTACCCATTTCAGAAAATTTCAACCATAAAAGGCCACTCAAACTTCTGTCATTACAATCCATCATTATCAGTAAATATGAAAATTCTCTGCAGAAGTGAGTCATATAAATAATTCCACATCATACCTCTCAACCTGGAAACATCAAAAATCTGGACAAAGGCCCATGAAAAATAGATATAAATCTGTATGCTGATTAACATAAAATTTGCATACATAATTATGTAACCCCACTCACTCCAGTGGAATTGTGAGATACCAAGTTTCAAATGTAAACTGAAGAACAGACAACCAAAACGTGGCCCCAGAGTCCCCGTGCAGCCATTCCAATGTCCCATTGTCCCATTACTTGGTTATTTTGCCCCATTTACCATAAACACTGTAGTATACATGCTGCTTTACTTCTGCTATGATTATCTGATTTAATTTAAAACTTAGACATCTGCTAAACAAAGCAATACAGTTTCACACTGAAAATAGACTTAGCATTAAAACTTCTCTGCCCTTGAAACTCACATTCATTGAAACCCACATTCAAAGAAAATGCATCTGGCCAGTGGTGGATAAAGATTACCTTTGAGCTGTTTTCAAATCATAGGCCCCTTGCACACAAAACATACATGTGTTCTTTGATACATCTTCCTGACTGTATTAAATTATATTCCTTGTATAATACAGCACACTTGTTAGAGCGCATTTTAAATTTATTCTTTTGAACATTTTCCCAGTAAGCAATGAAACAAAATGCATGAACCAATAATAACAAAACTGCCCAGTTCAGAACATTTCCATCATAAAAGTCTGCTCACACTTCTACAATCCACCAGTGTTAGTAAATATGCACAATTTCTGCAGAAGTAAAAGTCATCTAAATAATTCCACATTAAAGAGATCTGTAACTAATGAAGAGGTTGCTGCTAGAAAACAACTTTATATTTCATTGTTTCATCTACGAGTAAAGTGCATGTTGCCCTTGAAAAATAAATTGCCTATGTTACATTAAAACATGATAAGCTAGTAATATTTCAATAGGGAATGGATGGCAAACTGATAGGTTCAAGAGCTGTTTCTCACACAGGGCTGTATCAGCATGTACAATTCCCACATTTGTTTTTTGATTTTCATTAATCAGCCAGACAATTTGTTTTTGCACAGCAGCACTGACAGCAATTTAATGTTGTTTCAGGCTGAGGGACAGAATACTATATAATCAAGTCACTATTATGGTTGTACCATTTCACAAAACCAATGCACCGTGTTTACTACTGTTATATGTCTGTTGTTTGTAATGTATTAGATATGCATTTTAAGAATGAAGAAAATATAAACTGCATCACATTTATATAAGTGGATATATGAATTGTTAAATCAGTGTAAGATTTGTTACCAAACTGAATGCATTATTAAAATGGGTGACTGATAACCCATGTATTTTATAACAATACAGAAAAAGTGAAGCTGCCACCTTAGCCATGCCTTAAGGATGAGTTCTGTAATAATATCTGAAATTCAATGGTCAATAAGTAGAATTATATTTGTATTAGTGACCTTTTCATTTTAAATAAAAGGACTATGATACATGAGCTGTAGTCTTATCTTTCACAGCAGTGTTGTAGCATCCTCACAGGCTTTTAGGTTGAAGAGCAATTGACTCTGTGATATATAATAGTAGTGTTATCAATTTCTTGTACCTTAGCTAAAGTGAGTTAGCGGAGGAAAATATATATTTTTCTTGTTTCAAGTTGTTTAAACATTCTGTTGAGTTTATAATTATCAGAGATATCAATTTTATTTCTTTATATGTTTGTCAACTGGGTAAGTACATTGACACAAGGACACTTTATAAGCATCACAGCGGCTATAAATTCATTTACAACTGAAAAAGCAAAAGAAAATATATATTTTTTCAAATCAGTGTTAGAGCATAGGCATTAGTAAACAGAAAAGTACATGCAAATGTGTAAAAAAGTCCAAAGATATTAATTTAATTGACAAGCGATCCACTGAAATATATGCAAATTAAGCAAGATGAGTTTAATATAGATGGTGTGTGTGCAAGACCTAAGAAAGGAGTGGATTACTTAAACAGAGCTGTTGAGAGTAGCTAGAAAAAAGTAGTAGAAGTAAGGTTGGAGGTGATGGAGTTGGGGGAAAGTAGGTTGTAGAGGGCAATAGGGTTTGTTTGGGAGGGGAGATAGAAAAAAAGCAGGATCGGGTGGGCAAAGGTTGTAAGTCTGATCCATACTGTAAATTAAAACAGTTTTGTGATATATGCAACAGAAGTACTAATCACTACATCTATTCAGCAACAAATCAAAAAAAAAAAGAAAAATGAAAAGAAAAAAGTCTGCCATATCTTACATAGGCAACGTTTATTCATACTTAGTGCAGACCATACTTAAGAGATTTTTTGTGTCCTAGTAGCCAGTTTCCAGTATTCAGTTTTGTGAATAAGCACAATAACTGTGAGAGAATTATTTCAGTTTAAAGAGAAATTTAACATCCTATGTTTCTTATTCATATTCAGAAAAAATGATTGTCTCATATTTACTTTCGTTCTGCCTCAACCATTTAAGCAATTACTATCCAGCCAGCCAACCAGCACTCACACTGCCCTATTTAATTATCTGACTGTTGGTAGCTACCATTGAGTTGAGAATGACAATTTGTATAACTCTCAAAACCTCCATATTGCTTCCTTGGCTGGATATCTTACCAAATACAGTTTACTACTAATCAGGAAGAGGAAATATTTGGGGCTGTCATTTACAGCATTGTAGCTTACAAATGGTATACTGATCTCCAGTACTCTGTCTGATGTTAAAATACATGCTACATTAAACCAAATAGACACAGACACAAAAATACAGACGTACAAACACACACAGGCACAAGATGCACAAACAAACATACGTGCGCGCACACACACACACACACACACACACACACACACACACACACACACACACACACACACCAACGAAAGATCTCTCTTTACTTGGAGTGCATTTCAGCAAAGAAGGGACAGCATACATCTCCCGGAACTACAGCTAGTTTGAATTCCATGCCCATACGTGGACTTCCGTGTTGGTGCGTGATGCACAGAATACAGTGCTTATGTCGCTTAGTGAAAAGTGGGGGGGTCACTCCCCCCCCCCTCACTCTATGGTTCCGGCACCTATGATGGGTAGCTATAAATTCACCCTGTGGGTCCACCTGTGTCCTGCTTGGACAGGGGAAATAGGTGCTGATCGTGAAAATAAGGGTAGAACTTGGCTAGGTTTGAAAGGGTCCTAGGGCCATTAGCCTAGTAACTTCCTCTGATCCTATGTATGAATGGGAAGGGGGTATGCATGCACTCAACTGTTAATAATTTTTGCAGAAAGCATCTGATTTTGCATCATATTTTGGTCTGCTCCTCATAAAGTTTGTGTTTTTCTCTGACAAATCAATGAGAACTGCAATTGCTAAATAATGATAAGACATCTGACTTAAAGATTTAATAACATTAGGGAAAAACATGATAACGCAAAGCTTATTCTTGCAATATTTTAAATGTATAAGGGAACATATAGGACTATATATTCTCAGCTCAGTGCTGTCCCTGATTTTGCATTTTTGTCTCCCATTAATGTTTAGCTTTCTACTTCATTCTTGAACTAAACTTTGAAAGGTATGTGAGGGGAAGGGAATGCAATGCACTGCACTCTGTATTCTGACAGCATTTAAGTTGAGAAGATACATTTCTCTGTGGCAATTATTTATGCATGCATTCAATCATTTTATCTTAGTCAAAGTTATGAGTTATGTACTTGTAGTTAAAACCATACAAGTGGTTGTAATTGATGGATATAGTTGTGATAAAAATGACTGCACATCAGAGAAAGATTGTAGTGATTGCAGCATATCTAAAAGTAGCAAGTTGGCCATATTTTTCTTCATTTTCTTCACAAACATCAGCACTCTACACAATAAGTGACTGTCTGTGACAATCTGGGAATACTGAGTGTGATTGCAAATAATAATTGCCACAGTGCTACAGCAAGTAGTGTTGTTATCTCATAGTGCTTGTTTCTCTAAGCTTTTGGCTTTGCTTCCTTCTCTGTGTGTATAAGTGTGTGCAGTCTAAACATAATCTTTGTCTTTATGTAGGTTATATACAGGTGCTCTGGTTTCTTCACCCAGATCTTCAACTCTGTAATATATGCCTCTGGCCATTTGTGCTTTTACTCTCATCCCAATTTTAATATTAGAGGGGTACACAGAAGGTAACTATTTTTTGAGGGTTAAGGAGTACTATTCCCTGGTAGGATTTATAGAGCCTTCCAACCATTTGGCCTGTCAGTTTATTGGGAACTATTGTTTTATTAACTTTGAACATTTCGTCTTACACACAACTTATTTTATTTTGAAAAAAAAAAACAATATAACTGAATTTCTGTCCTTAGTCATGATTTTTATTAAAGCTCTCACTGGAACAAAAGGGGGAATGGTACTGGACAGATGCAGAGGTGGGACTGGTGTGCAGTAGGGGGACACACAGAACCCTTTAGCTAGGTCTCCATTTCACCTAAGGCTCTCGTTCTTGACTGCAGACAGATATCTGAGGTGAATAAGGTCAATAAAGTAGTCTTACAGAAGGGTTCCCAGTGGACGTTTGTGTGCACCAGGGTTCAGCTCTTGCTCACTGCTGTTCATGCTGGTGATGAACTACATTAGCAAACAGGTCAGAGGGGATGTATGCAGACGATAATGGCATTACATGCAGACTCTACGGAAGACCTTCAACAAAGAGTAGAGAAATGGAATGCAAAATTAAAGGCACATGGGTTGAAACTGAGTACAGATAAAACAGTTGCAATGGCAGCAAATAGGGGAAATTGTAAGATGCTAGAATTGAGATTGAAGAGAACATAGTGGAAACAAATAAACAGCTTCAAGTACCTGGAGGGGTTATTGAGGAGAAGGAAGATCTGAATGAGGAGGCCAAAGCTAAAACCAGAGGGGTTTCAGCCAACTGGCACAGAGTGTCAGGGGTAGTATATGACAGAAGACTGTCAAATAAGCCGAAAAGGTAGGTGTCATACTTCACAATCTCTTAGAGCAAGAAATATGGACAAAGTCACAAAGAATGGATGAACAAAGGCCCAAAACCAGGGACACTTTTAAATACTGCTCTTATACACTTAGAAAGTCGACAGATGTTTTGCATTAGCATGAATTTTCTGAAGGATATGAAGTCTGAAACTCAAATGCATGCCATTGTTTTCTGACTTCAGCTGTCAAGGATTTGCAAGCAATTTACCAGAAAACCACAGTTTTATGAGAAATGGACTGAAAATATGATTCAAAAATGTAGACATTCTCTGAAAATCTGGAAAGCTGAGAAGTATGGTAGGTGTACAAAATAGTGGTACAGCCAGTATTAACGTATAGTACAGAAAGCTGGTCAGTAAAGGAAGGTCATTTGAAGAAGCTAGAGGTGACGGAATTGGGTCAGTAGCATAGCTAGGGCAGGGTGAGGGGAACAACTGCCCTGGGCACAAACTGTTGGAGGGGGCACAACCAGCCGATCCTAATCTTTTATCTTTCTTTTATCTTTCTTACCTGCATAACTCTGATACTTATTCCTTTTGGCCACCAGGTGGCATCCTACTATTACCTGGGTTGCTCCCCTTTGGCTTACCTCTTAACCCTCAAATACCTTTGTTCTGCACCTGTATCCTCTCTCTCACTGCTTAACATTTTCTTTACTCTTGACCATGCCTAACCACCCTTCTATTATATTTTACTGCTACAAACCTGTACATCTTCATAGATTACAGTTCATTACACAGATTATACCTTTATATCTGTTACACACCTACCTGCTGTTTCCACAGCTCACAGATTGTTTTTTCTGGGCCTCACTACTCTTTTGTGTCTTCCCGCTCCGTTCGCCCTGCGGGCTCACTCCGCTCCCCTCCCTGCCCCCAAATTCCACCCGCCCCTGGCACCTGTACATTTATACCCTCATAGGCACACCCCTCTCTTCTAACCACCAATCATATCTTGCACTTGTCTCCACCCCCTTCTAATACTGCCTCCTCCCTTCCCCACCTAACTACCTAACCTACTCTCTGACATTTTGCCTCTATCTAATTATTCCAACTATATTACTGCATCTCCTATCATGTCTAATAAATACAGACCTTTGCTACTACTAACACTTCTAACTACTCTCACCTCTACCTATCTTTTAACCTCCTACGAACTACCCCTACCCTTTATACTTACAATCCCTTTCAAACAAACCCTGGCAACTCCTCTACCTCTATCCATAAGCTATCTTAATGCCACTTACAAGACCTCCTACCTTCAACCAAAATATCACCGTCTCTCTCACATTAAATACCCTATTCATAGCCTTAAAAAACATATTAACTACCACTGTAAACCTCCTCAATTTTACAACCATATACTAATGTCCTCATTAATTGATGGAGACATCCACCCTAATCCTGGCCCTAGCCCATCCCCACAATCTTCTAATAGCCACATATTCAGAACAAAACCAACACCATTAACCAAACCCCCTAAATCACTATCTATTGCCCAACTAAATATACGTAGCATCTGTAACAAAATACCACTAATTCATGTTCTTCTAGATGTTCAACAGTTTGACATACTCTGTCTAACTGAAACCTGGCTCAAACCTACAATAAAGGATAATGAAATTACTCCCCCAGGCTACAACATCCTTAGACAAGACCGCTTAAACAAAAAAGGTGGTGGGGTCGCAGTCCTCTATAAAACCGGACTACAAATAAGTAAAGTAAATCTTAACCTTCCATCTGATATAAATGCCGAAATCATTATTTCAAAACTTCACCTCAACCCTCACAAAACAATATAATATTATCTGTACTTATCTTCCCCCAGGTAAAAATCCTATTATATTAGAAGACCTGTTAAATTGGCTTTCACTAAACCTCCTACAAGAAACAATACTTTTAGGAGACTTTAATATTGACTGGAACTTATGTAAACATACTAACCCAACCACCCTCATTAACCTACATGGCTTCTCTCAAATCATTAACTCCCCAACAAGAATAAACAAACCTAATAATAAAGAAACCATACTTGACTGGATATTAACAAATAGTCCACAACAAAAATATACAACAGGAACTCTCCCAGATGACCTCAGTGACCACTCCCTAACATATATTATCAGGCATAAAACAAATGTTGCTATCCCTATCCAAGTCAGAACAGGCCGTAGCAAAAAATCCTTTGACCCCAATCTGTTTCATAATGAACTTATGCAAGTTAACTGGTCATCCCTGAAATCTCTCCCTATAGATGAAGCTGTTACTTACTTTAATAATACTTTTCTAGACATCCTAGAACATCATGCCCCAATGCGTTCTATACGTATGAAACCCAAAACAGCCCAATGGCTCTCAAAAGAAACTAAAAAACTAATCCTTAGCAGGAACAAAGCTTGGGCTAAATGGCGAACCACAAAAAACATAACTGATCACCTCACTTTTAGACAACAAAGAAATGTGACAAAAAAAGCCATTTTACAAGATAAAAAGAACTTTTATACACAGCTTCAACATTCATCCCTTAACCAACCACATAAATTTTGGTCCGCTATTAACATGCTGTTATCCCCGGGTAAAGTTGCCACACCAAATCCACTAGGCTCTAACCCTGATTACCCACTACAAACAGCTAATGCTTTTAATACCTTCTTTACTTCAGCCATATTAAAGCTAGCTAGACAACAAAGCCCTGATACCTCCAAACTACTAACCCTAAGATCCCCTCCCCCTCCATTTCACCTAAAACCTATACCGACCTCTTATATATTGTCCTTGCTTCAAAAACTAAAGCCCACAACCCCCTCAGCTGACAAATTACCAGCAGAATACCTCCAAGTAGGTGCTAAAGCCGTAGCCTACCCCATCTCTATACTGATCAACAGGACCGTAAAAGAAAGTACTATTCCATCACTCTGGAAAATCTCTCATATTATCCCTCTATTCAAAGGAGGTGACTCTACTGAGTATTCCAACTTCCGCCCTATAGCGCTACTATCTCCTCTCGCAAAAATAATGGAGAAATGCATCCACAAACAATTACTTAATCACCTACTAAGCCACAACCTCCTAGCTAATTGTCAACATGGGTTTCAACCATTCCATAGTACTACCACAGCCTTACTATCCTTTATTGACTCTATTAACAAAAACCGCAACAATAACACTTCTTCTTCTGCATTCTTCGTAGACCTGTCTAAAGCCTTTGACATGGTCAATCATTAACTTCTCCTCCACCGTTTAAAATCCCTCTCTCTAGACAGTCTTGCCTTAAGCTGGTTCGTATCCTATCTGGATAACCATAAACAGGCAGTACTCTGGGATAACCATCTCTCTGATCTCCTCCCAACTTCTATAGGGGTCCCTCAGGGCTCTATCTTAGGTCCTCTACTATTCTCCATTTTTATAAATGACCTTCATCTAGCCACTCCTCAAATAACTTGCATTCAATATGCAGATGACACAACCATAATCTGCTCAGCCTCAACACAGACTGAGCTGCACACTCTCACACAAAATACCTTCACAACTATAGAGCAATGGTTCTCTAATCATTGTCTCCTCCTCAACCCCAAGAAAACCAAACTCCTGCTCTTTGCACCCACTCACATGTCCCCCTCTATTAACTTCACACTTACATCCAATGATGGTACCCTCATCTCTCCAGACCAAACCACTAAACTCTTTGGTATTACTATTGACAATCAACTAAAATTTGACACTCATATCAACTCTACAATAAAAGCTACCAACAGAAAACTTGGTTCTCTCTATAGAATCAAATCTTTCCTAACTCCCAAAGCTAAAACTACCATAGCTAGAACCCACTTAATCTCTACCCTACTATATGCATCTCCCATTTACACTACCCTTTCTAAGTATAACCTCAACAAACTAGCTTCATCGTACAACAACATTGCTAGATTTGCTACAGATTCTCCTTATAGCACTCATCATTGTCTTAATCTTAAAAAATTAGGCTGGCTAGAATTACCCTACCTAATACAATCTTACCAACTTGCTATTGCCCATAAAGCCCTTTATTACCCTGACAACTCTCCTATGCTCTCCTCTCTCATACAACCCTACAAAAATCTGAAGAACCTATGCTCTTCTAACAAGATACTGATTCAAACTTCCCTATCAAATAACTCAGCAGGTGACTCCACATTCTCCAACTCAGTTGGCAAAATATGGAACCAACTACCTCAAGACCTCACTACCATAACTTCACTCCCATTATTTAAAGCTAAACTAAAACTTTTCCTTTCCAATCACTGGCTATGCTCTTGTAACAACCCTGACTAATCATTTTCTTTTCCTTCCTGCCATCTGCTTCTTTCATCCCCTTACTTCTTTTTCTCAATTCCAGCCCACTAGAGTTTCCTCTTCATAAGTGTCCCTGTGACTCTTTCTTTAATAGAAATATATCTATATTTTTGTCAACTTCTTCTAATGCTGAAATAGAGTATCCTAGCTGTTTATTTGAATTTTTGTTCTCTGCTAAGCCTCATACTGAACTCTAACGCATTTATAACTTGCAGCAGGTTTAATGTATGTTTCTATAGTATTGTATAATTTTGTATGTCTGCATTTTGTGTTATTTTTTTTAACTTGTTTTAGTAGAATGTAGTGGAGCTTTTCTCCCCGGGCCTCCACTGAAAATGGACATGTATCCAGTTGGACTAGCCCGGTTAACAAATGTAAAATAAATAAAATAAATAAAAAAAAGCCGGTATTGCATTTGCAGTCAAACCTGAGCACTGTAATGATATGTCTGTGGTTTAAACTGTAGCAATTGTTTGCTACATTGTAGTAAGCAGTTTGCTGAAGGCTTCTCTTAGAGTCTATCTGTAATGCCACATCATCTGCATACAGCAAGCAGCTTGCTAAAGTTTAAAAGTTAAAAAAAATATTTTTTGTTGTAACTAAAACTGGAGTACTATTGCACTCCATGCAGACAGGTTATAAACTGTAGCAACAATTTGCTATATTTGTAGCAAGGAGTTTGCTACAGATAAAAAGAAGATTTTTTTTTAAAGTAAAACATGAGTGCTGTAGCACTCTTTGCAGGCAGGGTCATAGCTCTCAATTTTCCCAAATTAACCGGGAGCACCAGTTTTTAATCTTAAATAAGCTTTTTTTCCTCAAGTGCCTGATTTGGATGCAAGTACACTGAAGATTTCAGTAAAGCAAGATCTATTCTAGCTGTAGATGTCTCAGCCAATCAGATCATTGCTTTACTGCACCTGTGCACCTGTGCTGCATGCAGCTGGTCTGCTTCATTTCCTGTGTTGTGCAGAAGTGGCTGCAGCAGACCTGGTATGGTTGAAGTGTTCAATTAGGTCTGCTCATTCTGAATATCAAGGCAGTAGCGTTAGCATGAAGTTGAAGGGCTAATGGTCATAGGTGTAGGTGAGAGGTCAACGTCGATTGAGGTTGATTGAGATAACTGCAGTGGTACACCTGGACTGAGTCATGGCCATGGATTTGATCTTTGGCAGCTTCCAGCAGCTTGTCATGATGTGGTGTGAAGAAGATTTTTGGAACTGTTCCCAGGAGATCTGAGCTGAGGTTACCAGTGGTCACTGAGTGCACTGTGCAACTGAGGATTTTATTTTTAAGTTGTAACTTGTAAGTTCTGAAATGCTGGGGCAAGGGTGTAGAAATAGTGCTGTGGGTTTTGACTCCAGAAAGGAACCTGAAGTATTTCAACCATATGTAGAGTATCAGTCATACTGATGTTTGAAGTCAAGGAAATGTTTGTTTGATACTGCTGTCCCAGACCTACTAGATACTGAAATTTTTGCACACATTTCATATGATCTGTTGCAGTAGGGAATATAACACAGTAGTTAACTGACTGTGTTGAGATCCAACAATCACTAACCTCATTACCATTATGACAGGCTCATATCCACCTGCAAGGGCATTCTATGAGGCAGAGGCTTCATCACTGCAACAAGGGATATTATAAAAACAAGCATACCTTTCAACTCCTGTGACTTAGAAATCCACTATGATATTTGAACTTAAATGTGTGCCTTGTTCGTCTTAATTTTATTGGTTTTCTTCAGAATTGTCTCATAAAGATAGACCTGCTAAAGGGTATATATGCATTATGAAATAAATGAAGTCAATGTAAAGATTCCTTATCATTAATTATACTAAGCTGACCATCTAAAGACCTTTTTCAATAACTGGGAAAGTACTTCTGCTATGATTTTAAAGGCCAGTGTAATCATTTTAGGGGAGCAAGACAGTAGATTTGTTTGTTAAATGTTGCTTTCAGTGCTATTTTGTTAACACAATTTTTACTTAATACCTACCAAATACATAGCAACAGACCCACATATCACATATCCCTGTCTCTGCTCTCTCTTTCTCTTTCTCTCTCCCTCCTTTTTATTCAGACACATATGCATGTGCGTGCGTCCACACAATTACAGTTCATTACAAGAGCATTGTAAAGTACTGTGCTTCATGTATAAATCTTAATTGTCCTCTTAATTTTCATGAAATGTCTGTATATTGTAGATCAGCTTGGATCTTAGGTTGCCCTTTAGCGTGGAGTGTGGACCTTGCCCTGCTGCTGCTGCAGGGACTTTTTTCATTGGACACCATCGTCTTCAGTATCCCTAGACACTATTGAGGGTTTTTTTGTTTCTGTAGTCCTGCTATGCTCTCCATTTGCTTAAGTGAGGGTGTGAATATTTAAGTAGGGAATCAGAAGCTCAAGAGATGATCTTTTAAAGCCGGACTTTGCACAGGATAGTAGGTGGGCTGTCTTGCAGATTGATGTTTTCAGTATATACTTTTGTGTAACATATCACTTCTTGGAATTTCTTATAGCAGTCTCATTCAATTCTGGAAAAGTGACATGTTCATGTTTACAATGGTTGTTTACTTGTACGTGTCATCTAAGTGTGGGATTAAATAAAAAAGAGTTTCAGAGACTATACATGAGTATTTACTAATACTGGCCATTGGGCATGATTTCTAACATAAACAAAAAAATAAATAAATAAAACACACCAGCAATGTATTTTTCATTGCATGTTTTGTTGCATGATGATGAGAGGCTGTCAGCTGTACAAACACCTTATACAGCAGAGGCATGGGCACTGAGTGTTTGGAGAATTGGGGTGGTTTCCTTCAGGGACTTTGGATGCTTCACTTTGGTTGTTGACCCAGTGCAGTACTTTGAGGAAAGATATTTGAACTGAGACAGATACTGCATTCACATACTTAAACAAAACACAGTCCCCAAATTATTTTGGCATGTCAGATGAGTTTCTGTTAAACAATAAATATCAAGTTTTTGATACCCTTGGTGACATTCTGGAATATTTCTGAGACCAATGACTGTGTGTGTGTGTGGAGTATAAACTTGTAGCTTAGGTCATATCTCTCAACTGTCCAGATTTTCACACAATGTCTAGATTTTTGCCTCATATGCTCATATATTTGGTCCGTTCCTTATTAAATATGTGGATTTATGGATTTTTGTTTTGATAAATCAGTGAGGACTGAATTCACTAAATAATGACAGGCATTTGAGTTTCAAACTTCATGTCCTTCAGAAAATGCACGGTAACAAAATACCTTTTATTATAGCAACTTTTTAAGTTTATAAGAGCAACATTTAAAGTTTGTCCCTATTATTTCTAGCTTTGTCCAGAATTTTTTGTGCTAATAGGTCAAGAGGTCTTTGACTCTAATGGGTACATTTTTTTTCCCGAGCATCACATCAATATGGCTTTTTTTCAGTCATATTATTCCTGCAACTGTTTAAATGAATGCCATAAACAACAAGTACAATATTGTTAACTAAAAGCAATATCTTTAACAGTTATAGGGGTAACAGATGAAATGTACATGTATTAAGTGCTGGGGGGGCAGAATTTTGACAGATGTGCTCATTTTTAAGTGAGTGGTGTTGAAGGGGGTAGCGCTAAGAGCTTATGAGTACAAAATGGAATTTGCTTGCTACACCCCTGGTGCAGGTTATGAGCGAAAGGCATTTTATCTACCAATAGTTCTTCCCTAAGATAATACACAGAATGTGAGCCATTTTGCTGTATGCAACAGAATTGCATTTTGGGATTCAGTAGTGGGAATAGGTTTTTAAACCTGGAATCTAGCCCATATACAGAAAGATAAAAAGAATGTTCTACAGCTCTGGTGCTGACTTTTGTTTGTCTAATGGCATGTTTCCCTTATGAAAAGTGTTTGTGCATTATAGATGAAACAGAAATATATCTTATACTTGGACATTTGTATTACTTTTAAGTAGAAGTAGTTTGTTGTCATGCAGTTCTAAGGATACCACACACCTTAAAGCAATAGAATACTAAGATTTAGTCTTTCAGGTTATATGTGTCAACTATAGTTAGTTGACTTTGAATGTAGACATGAATTCTGTATGGGTATTTTGAAGAGAAATACTGAATACAAAATGTGAATTAATGTGTTCTGAACAAAAGAAGGTCTTTGACTGTAATTATTGTCATTGTTTAAAATGCATGACATTTGCAGGAAGTTCATCAAATGGGAAAATGTTTGTTTGTCATATTAGTTCTTTCTAGGAATATTTCTGGGATTTCATACTTTGTGGCATAGTCTATTTGGTTTGTTTAAAATCTTTTAGCACCGACTAAATAAGAAAATGTGAATTGATATAAATTCTGAAGCAAAATATTAACCACCTTTTCTCCCAAAGTCATCAGTTTAGGAAGGGCAGAGAGTGGTAGCTGATATTATTTGTAGTGTCTAAAGAACTTTTATAGCACTACACTCTGAAGGCAATATTGACTTTGTTATGGTTGGTAGCACACCCTGCAGTTAGTGTTGATTCTAGGAGGATGATGCTCGAGTGATTGGGTTTGCAGCATTTTGGGCTGTTTAAGAAGCAAGGTATTCTCTGGTGGACCAAAATGTATTCTTTTGAAATGAGTGACAGATTGTATGACACTCAGATTATGTTAAAAAGTGATTTCAGAAAATGCATGTTACCACAGAACCTATTAATGCACCAAGTTTAAGGAGCAACACTGAAAAATCTAGTATCCCTCCATTATTTTGGCCTTTTGCCCCCCCCCCCCCGATTTTGTTTGTCACCAATGGTTGTCTTTAAATTGTGAGTGATGGTTGGAGGATGTACTGCATACAGGAATCTATAACTAGATTTAAGTAGTGATGTGGAGTATTGTATCCATGATTTGTCAGTTTTATAACATGATCCTTGTATGCATTTTATGGGTGCATTATGAATCATTAGCAAAAATGAGCTTTCTCTTGGGTCTGTTATGAATCATTTGCAATATTGAACTTTCTGTTGAGTCTGTTATGAATCATTTGCAATAAGCATTTTCTTAGACACATTATGAATCATTTGTTATAATTGCCTTAGGTGCATTATGAATTATTTGCAATAACAAGTTTTTTCATGGATTCATTATGAATTATTTGTAGTAATGAGCTTTTACTTGGATGCATTATGAATCATTTACAATAATGAGCTTTTTCCTGGAGAATTTATGAATCATTTGCAATAATGAGCTTTTTCTTGGCTGTGTTATTGATGATTTGCAATAATATGTTATTGATGATTTGCAATAATGCTTACTCATATTTTATGACTATGTTTGGTGTTGTGTATTACTCAGTCTTACTGAGTTGCACACATTTAAAGAGGCTTCTGGATTGCATTATCATCTTTTATCTGAATCATTAATTTTCTTAATGGCTGAATCACACAACAGCATGGCACAATCCATAATGGAAGGGGGGTCTATATTATGTGATCAAAAACACCTAAAGGCTGATCATTAAATATTGAACCCTTAACATCAAAAATGTCCATTTCCACATAGGGAAACAATGCTGTTGGCCAAATTAAAAAAAAAAGTTTTAAACAGAAATGAAGTGGGGGGGGGCTTAACCCCCTCACACTCCTGATGTGGGGGGCTGTGCCCCTATAACCCCCCTAACTAAATATACCAACTCTGAGATCACTCTACAGTGGAGAAAGAACTAAATCTGTGTAACAGCGAAACGACTAATTTCCCTGTGTGGAAATGGCCGTACTCAATTTTCAGACTTCGACATCTCGTGATCAACCTTTAGGTGTTCGATAACCTAAGCTTTCAATCATGTAACACAAAGTTTTTTACATTGTTATAGTGCAATAACTCAGAAGGGTAAGATTTTTTTGACTACTGTTTGCCATTGTACAAGCTTCATTTTACTGTACGTAAAAGAATAACTTCAAAGTACATCTGTGCATTACCTTGAAGCTTTCTAACTATGCCCCTTCTTTTTCTCTGAAGATGCTGCCTTGTGAAGAAGAAGCAAATAACCACATTCCAAAGCAGCTGGAAGGTCACCTTTGACTGGGTAATAGAAAGAAGGTGTGGTCCAGGCTATGCATTTTGCAAGATGTGTGCTACTAATATTAATGTATGACATGGAAGGGAGGAATGATCTGCAATGGCTTATGGACACTAAAAAACACAAGATGATCACCAAACATTCAAATGGGAGCAAGTTGACAGAAATGTTTGTCACTCAGCAAACCAATGCTAAAGCGTTGGAGGCTGAAGTAGCCTTTATGAGCCTACTTGCTGAACACAAATTGCCATTTACGACTGGGGATCATTTCCTGAAGTACATGAAGAAGTACTGCATGGATCCAGAGGTGGTACAAAAAATGACCTGTGGACCAACAAAGGCTGTTTGCATTTTAAGGGATGTAATGGGGCTAAAGTATCAGCAGGATGTTTCACAGTTTTGTCGGAAAGTGCCATACTGTTTGTACCTCGACCAGACTGGTGGAAAGCAATGGCTGTACATGTAGAAAAATTGATAGCTAGCATTTATTGTCACTTTTCCAGCAGTGTACAACATCAGCAGAAGCTTACAGAGTTTGCACTGTTGATGGCTATTGCACCTCTCAAAATTATCAGGTATAACCCCACTCGATGGCTAAGTTTGTTAAAAGTCATCAAATGAATGCTGGCCTTGTGGCCACCCTGAGATCCTGCTTCTTGTCCTGTGATCCATGGTCTGTTAAAGTTGATATAGCTCAAAGACTGCAGAGCCACGACATTAAGCTAGCATTCCTGTTCCTACAGTATGCCATTGAACCACTGCATAACTTCAATGTGCAAATGCAAAGCAGGGAAAGCAAATTGCTCATCTTGCATAATGGCACCCAGAAAGTACTACTGGCCTGTGCTAGTAAGGTACTCAAACCACCAATTGCTAGGCAGTTTTTGAGCAATGTATGTACTATTGATTCAATTCTTGTAGGCAAGACAATGTCTTACAAGACAGTGAAATTTGTATTGGTCCTGATTCAGAAACATATTTGGATGACAATATACATGATATCAGGGTTACTACAGTGGTGCAGAAACTTTTCAAGAGATCCAAGCAATTTTACTGTGCAGTCCTACTCAAAATGAAAAAAAGCATTTCCTTGCAAAAGATCCTCTGCTGCAAAACATGGCCAGTTTATTGGATCCAGCTATGAAAATGGAGCCTTCTTCAACTGTTATTGCAGATATTGGCACTCATCTCTGTTTTTGTAGTTCACAAGTGGAGCACTGCAAACTGATTAATTAGTTTTTGATGTATCAGATAACTGAGTGGCCATATGGATCTGGCACATCTAATTTTCTAAAGTACTGGTCCATGATGCTTGGTAGCCCTGCAATACAAGACCTCCCAACATTTCAAAAGCTAATGCCAAGTGGTCTCGTCTTGCTGCAGACAAACTGTGAAGCAGAATGGGCATTTAGCATGGTTCACAAAGTAAAAACTGAGCTCAGACAGTCACTTAGCCCAAAAACATTAAACTCTTTATTAGCAATAAAGATGAATGAAGACAATGACTGCTGTTCTGTAAAACATCTTAAGGACATGCTGGGAGCAGCAAGAAAAGCAACAGCTGCTTATAACAAAGAACATTCCTCCATGCAAGGACGCCCGCAGGCAGGTGCAAGGGGGTGCACTTGCACCCCCCTGGAATCCGCTGAGTTAATCTTTTGATTTAAAAAAAAAAAAAGTTTTTTTTTTTTTTAAGGCATTCTTCTTTAAGAAGCCCAGTCGCAGGTGTGCTGACATCATCGCGTGAAGTTTGCGAGCGGGAACTAAAGTGAACAATTGTGAGTGATATCATCGCGCGGGAGCTGAAACGGGCAGTTTTGGACCTTGCTGAAGATGGGATGGGACTCGTGCAAGCGAGCGGGAACGGACGGAAGATGGGACGCTTTAGTGGAGCTGAAACAGGCAGCTTTAGTAAGGTAGGTGTGTGTGTGTGTACGGAAGGTGGGACGCTTTAGTGGAGCTGAAACAGGCAGCTTTAGTAAGGTAGGTGTGTGTGTGTGTGTGTGTGTGTGTGTGTGTGTGTGTGTGTGTGTGTGTGTGTGTGTGTGTGTGTAAAATGCCCTAGGAGTTACATGGTGGTGGAACACAAGTGTTCATGATAGGTCACAGCCCATTTCACAATTTGTACACAAGTGTTCAGGATAGTGCATATAGCCCATTTCACAATTTTTACACAAGTGTTCAGGACAGTAGTTGTAGTTGTAGGACAACGCTTAGCCCATTCCACAATTTACTCCACAAGTGTTCAGGATTATTAATGGCCTGAAACCATTTGGTTCAGCAGATGTTACTTCTTTGTGCAGTGCTGTAAGGTCTGCTTCCTTCGTATGTGCTGAAATGCAGCTTTCCTTGTACTATTTTATTAGCAGTTTAAGGAATAGCCAAAAAGAAAGAAGCAAATGAAATGAAATTAGACAGTATAGAATCAGCACCAGGTGATCTGGCATTTTTAGTTTGAAATAAATTTCTGATGCGGCTAAAAGATATCTCAGAAACTTGAAATTATGATAGTTCATTTAGGTTGTATGGTAGCGGCAGCTATGGTGGGAGAGTTAAAATGTGGTACAGATTTTTTAAACTAGCTTAGTTGGTTTAGTCATTATATTGTTTTTGACACAGACAAGGTACCATTTAGGCATATTTTCATAAAACTAGAGACACTTTCAGTCCTTTTGTGCAATATGTCTTGTTTAGGCATTATGTTTCTTGGGTCTCTAAAGAAGTGCAGTGTGGATCTTCAAATGTATGGTTGTGACGTCTGATAAGTGTTGACACCCATGCAAGACCTTGTGAGGCTGACATCTGTGCAACTCACTGTGGGCTGTAGAACAGTGGCTGCTGTTTTTTTTTTACCATTGCTACATTTATCTGCAAAAGCTCATTGACAGCTTTTGGTAGAACATTGTACTCATCGACATAAACATGATATAGTGATGTTGTGTCTATAGAACTGCTACACTGAGACAGACTCATGTTGTGCCATATAGATTTCTTGCTTTAATGACCATTCATAAATCTTATGGAGAAAGTTCACTCTGCTGTCAACTGCCTGTGGTGCCATTCCTATCCATGCCTTAGTCAACACACTCCCTCAGAATCGGTGCCTGCTGTGTTACTCCATCAGCAGTAGTAATGTCTACTCGCACAGCAGCTACAGCTCCATATGTTGGGCATACAATGGGGATACTACAAGCCATCTAGCAGTGGGTACCAAAGCTGCAAAAGGCAAATCCCCACACACATAGGCATATTCTGTAGATGTGTCTAAAGGAGTAAAATTTGGACACTGCTCATATGTTTCAAACCCAACTTCTCCTATATGGTCATTTACTCCAGTCACACCTATAACTTCTGCTGAGGGGACAATGTCCACATGGTGTGCTGCGTGTTGGCCCAATTGTGACAATGTTCTAATTTCACTAGGCACCTGCATCTGACCACCAACATCATCTTATGTTTTCACTGCTAACCAAAGTCTTGTGCTGGAGCAGGGTGCAAATCTACAGATGTAGCCACAGACTCAGTGATTAAAGCAGCAGCAGTGACAGAATAAGGCTTAAACCCTGTACCTTGGGCCCAAGTGGCAAGAGCCTGAATTCCCTACCCACCACCATTTGTAAAAATGTTGCAGGCTTTTCCCTCATACTTTTTCTGTTCCTCATAAAATCTGTGGTTTCTGTCCTTGTTGCCTGACAGCTACATGTTCTCTCGTTTGATTCTTGGCTGTCTGGAGTGTTTCTCCCTGGGCCTCTGCTAAAAATTAGCTTATTTTCCAAGTCAGACTTTCCTGGTTAACAAATGTTAAAAAAAAATGGGCACTCATTTCAATATCAGACTTCATATTCTTCAGAAAGTGCATGGTAACAAAAGCTTTTATTCTAGCAATGTTTTAAGTGTACAAGATGGATATTTGAAATGTATCCCTGTCTTTGGGACTATATTCCCCCCCACCATTATTGGCTTCATTCAGGTTTTGTGCTATGGTTGAGAGTTATGGCAAGAACTGAATTCACTGAATATGTTTGGGGGCTGTATTCACTCAGTATTGGCTTTGTTCAGGTATTTATTGGCTTCATCCAAATTTTGTGCTAAGGTTGAGAGCTACGGTAAGAACTGAAGTCACTGAATATGTTTGGGGGCTATATTCCCCCATTACTGGCTTTGTCCGGGTGTTCTTTGCTAAGAGGTTGAGAGCTATGGTGAGAACTGAATTCTCTGAATGTTTGGGGGCTGTATTCACCCATTATTGGCTTTGTTCAGGTATTTTGTGCTAAGAGGTTGACAGCTGTGCTATGGTGAGAACTGAATTCACTAAATGGTAGCCATTTAAGTTTCAGTCTTCCTCTTTCACAAAACAGCTGAGTTGGTGTAGTGGTATGTTGCTCTGACTGTTTTGCACAGGGTCCCCTGGGTTCAAGACGTGGCAGTGAAATGTATGGTGGTAACGCAGCATTTTATTCTAGCAACTTTCCAACATTATACAAGCAATGTTTAAAATGTGTCCCTGGTTTTTGGCCTTTTCTCCCCCCCCCCAATAAATTTTGGCTTTTTCCAGATTTCTTGTGCTGCAAAGTTCAGAGATACAGCTGAGTGTTGAGTAGATTTTACGAGCTGAGAGCTGCAGGGGAGCAGAAGTTTAGTGCTGCTTATGTTTAGTCTGCTTGCATTGTTAATAGCGCAACAGATAGTGTACTTGTTTTTGATGCTGAAGGCTGTAGGTTCTACTCCCACAGTAGGTAGATGCATTGCTGATACTGTACTGTGTTGTAAAGGGGGTGGATGCTGCAGTCCTTTTGGTAAAGATACCTAGTAACTATGAACCTGTTATCAGTTTGCTATCCATTCCCTATTGCAGTATTACTAGCTTATCATTTTTTTATTGCATGCAACAAAGGCAATTTATTCTTCAAGGGTAACAGGCACTTTATTTGTAGATTAAATAATGACATATAAAGCAGCAACCTCCTTTAGTTACAAATTTCTTTAATGTGGATTTTACTACTTCAGAGATTGTGCATATTTTTTACTGATACTGGTGGACTATAGAAGGTTAAGTAGACTTTTTTATGATGGAAATGTTCTGAATTGGGCAGTTTTGTCAGTAGTGTATGCCTTTTGTTCCATTGTTTACTGGAAAAATGTTCAAAACAATAATTTTAAAATGCCGTCTAACAACTGTACTGTATTGTACAAGGAATATAATGTAATACAGTCAGGAAGGTGTATCAAAGAGCATGTGTATGTTATGTTCGAGGGGCCTATGATTTTGAAGACAGCCCAGAGTTAATATTTATCTGCCACTGGCAAAATGTATTTTCTTTGAATGTGGGTTTCAATGCATGTGAGTTTCAAGGGCAGAGAAGTTTTAATGTTAGTCTATTTTCATTGTAAGACTGCATTGCTTTGTTTAACAGATATGTATTAGGGTTTGTGCTGTAAAATGCAAAATAAAACTTTCAAATGAAATCCTAAATCATCGCAGAAGTAAAGCAGTATGCACATTACAGTGTTTATGGTAAATAGGACAAAATAACCAAGGAATGGGACATTGGAATGGCTGCAGGGGGAGGCTCCATTCGACCATGATTTTGTGAGGGGGGGGTAGCGAACTCAGACAGCCCCGATTTGTGGTTTTCTAGCAAATCATTTAGGAATGAAGTCACTAAATGACACATAGTTTCAGACGTCATAACCTTCAGAAAAATGCATGCTAATGCAAGACTGTCTTAAGTTTATACAAGAGCAATTTTTAGTAGTGTTTGTATGTTCCCCCAATATATTTGGCCTTGTCCAGATTTCCTGCATTAAGAGGTTGAGAGGTACGTGCAAATCACTGTAGATTAGGAATATCCAAACCTCTCAATTGTCCCCAATTTTGGCTCAAAACGTTGCTCTCCCCTAATAATCCCTCCTCCAAAATGGCAATTTTGGAAGAAAATGTGGAGGGTTTACAATTGTATATAACTAATGATCAGAGTTATAGATTACTTTTATTTCAGAAATGCATGTAGATGCTCTTATTTTGTTAGCTGCTCAAGTTAACAATGTTAATACTAAAAGGTGTCCCTTTTTTGACAGGTATTTTTGCATCACATTTTGGTCCATTTTTCATAAACTTGTGGTTTTCTGGCAAATTAGTGGCAAGTCATTAAAGATTGAAGTTAGAAAATAATGGCAGACATTTGAGTTTCAGATTTTATACCCTTCAGAAAATTCGTACTAATGCAAGATCTACTACTGTTCTATTATCTAAGTTAATAAGAGCAATATTTAAAAATTGGCCTTATTTTTGGGCCTGTGTCCTACTTCTAGTTCTATGTATGGCTTTGTCCAGATTTCTTGCTCTGAAGTTGAGAGGTATGAGTGTTACAGCCATCGCTGTCAGCCAGAGACATTTCAAATTATGACATACTTATTGCACCCCACCCTCCATTGTAGTGGCTCTGGATATGTCCAAGGAAGGCAAGGAGCAGTTATGCAGTGTAAGTGTGCAGAGCATCCCCCCATCCAAGGTAGATCACAAATACGACCATGGCTTTTCATCTCTCCTTGATTTTGCAGAATGTTCTGGTTTTCTATCAGATTTTTATACTGTTGATTTATGCTTCTTATTATTCAGGAACTGCATGCTGTCACAGTGCCCTGTTGCTCTGTTTAAGTTTAAGTAGTCATGGTTTAATGAACATCAGGTAAGCTTGTCGGAGATTGTAAGATGCAAGTAAGCTTTAGTAAGCATATTGTTAAAGAATTACCAGCATTGAAATCCTTTTTGTTGTTGCCATGCAGAGAATATTTACATAACTAGATAATGTATAAGCCTTGGGTATTAAATGCATATGACAGTATTTGTAATAAAAGGACAGGATTACAGTATTTTCAGAAGCTCATTACATTTTATTGGAGACCAGTGTCTTATAGCAGTGTCTGTGTGTTAGTACACTTAGTTGGGTGGCTTTAATGGTATATGGTAAATAAGCATTGCTACCTTACTTAAAAGCCAAGCCCTGCAACAACTAGGTAAGCTCCACACTGAAGTCAAAACACAATAGCTCTGGTGGGTAAATGTACTCTGTAGTAATAAAAAAAGGCAAATGTTTGAAATAACTACAGCTTATGTGCAAACACAATAGGTAGTGATGAAACAATGTTCTGCTAAAAATGCTTTAATGCTCCACATTGCTGAGCTGCAGATCAGTTATTATCACTGGCTACCAGGATTTCACCCACTTCAGATCAAGCACGGTGCCGTTCAGTGCAACCTTCCCAGAAATAATTCAAGTCTGACCAGAATTATTTTGTGTGTGAGGGAGGTAGCATACCCCTCAGCTGTCCAGGTTTTTGTAGAATGTCCAGATTTTTGCCCCATATTCCTCCTAAAAAGGATTGAAGTTGCTAAATAATGAGACATTTCAGTTTTAGATGTCATATCGTTTAGAAAAATGCATACTAACACAAATCCTGTTACTCTTGCAATTTTCTAAGTTTGAGAGCCATATTTATAGTCTGTCCCTATTTATTTTAGGCTTTGTCCAGATTTCTTGCACTAAGGTTGAGGCCTTGAGGGGTATGGTATGTTTGTGAGGGAGAGAGAAAGTGAAATGCCCAAGTTAGAGTTAGCAGGTGGAATTTATTTTCAAGTGCATTTTCAAGGAACTGAGTTTTAAGGGAAGCGAAGTTTACTGCTGCTCATGCCAAGTCTATTTACAATGTGCAACTGTTTTGTTTAGCAAGTGGTATCTCTATTGTGGTATAAAGTTTTAAAGCTATGTTAGTAGCACCACAAGTAGAATACTTGCACCTTAATGTAGAGGCTTGAGGTTCTATTCCTACAGCATGTATATTTGTATGCTGCAGTCCTGAGGATGTCCTCCTTTGGATGAGATGCCTAATAACTATGAACCTGTTTTTCAGCTTGCCATCCATTTTCTATTGCAATATACCAGCTTACCATTTTTTTAATTTAACATAAGCAATTTATTCTTTGACGGCAGCAGGCACTGAATTTGTAGATGAAATACTGAAATATACAGTTGTTTTCTAGCAACAACATCTTCATTAGTTTCATATATCTTTAATGTGGAATTATTCAGATTACTTTTACTTCAGCAGAGACACTCAAACAAGTGTTGCTGAAGGGATATAATTCAATTATATTTTATAATTAATACAATCAGGTAAATCAAAACTTTTGCATTGCCCTAACAGTGTGCAAGGAACCTATTGCTTGAAAACAGTTCAAAGGTAAATAACCTGCCACTGGCCAGATGCATTTTCTTTGAATGTGGGTTTCAACGCTGTTTCATTGAATGTGAGTTTCAAAAGAAGAGAAGCTTTATTGCCAAGTCTGTTTTTATTGTAAGACTATTGCTTTGTTTAGGTTTAGTAAATGTCTCAGTGTTTGGGCTATAATGTTTGAAATAAAAGTTGTAAATTAAATCCAACTGCCTGTAATCATTGTAGAACTAAAGCATAAAACAGTATGCACACAGATTTGAACAGTGTCTACGGCAAATGGGGAGAAATAGCCAAGTAATGGGACACTGGAATGGCTGTGTGGGCGGGGCTTGGGGTGGGTGGATGTGGGTGGGGCTGTTGGCAGGGGGCAGGGAGAGCTATGTGGGTGGGGCTCTGGCTTTGCACCCCTCTGCAAAAAATCCTGCAGGCTCCCTTGCCTCCATGGAATCGACTGCAAAAACTACCTTTGCCTGTCAAGATGCTGAAGTTGAACCAACAGTCTGAATGTGCTTGCCTTATTCCAGGTAATGCTTCTGTTCCATATTAAAAATGTGTATTTTATAAATGTTTATACACCTGTCCTTAATGGTGTGTGTGAGGGGAGGGAGTGAGCTGAGCATGTATTACTTAAATTGTGTACAGTTTCCTGAAAAATATGAATAATCCTCTATTTTGAGCATATCTATGTATAAAATACTTAAAATGATGGCCTGTCTTTCTGCAATTGAATATGTAGGCGAGTTCATTAATGTCCATATTTAAATATGCATATATTTTGTTAATTAGGCATATCTGAATTTCCTTGATTTTAAGATCCTTTGTCCCTGATTCTCTGATCTGGAGGTTGAGAGGTATGGGCAGGTCATCTCAGAATTCACTTCTCACTCATAGCAGAGTGAAACATGTGATTTTCCAAGTCTATTATGCAGTATTTTCAGGAATTTCTCTTCTCCTACATATTGTGCAACTTTAAATTTGGCAGATAGAAGTTCAGGGGGTGGGGATGATAGCTACAAAGAAATGGGAAGTATAGGAGAGGCATGCCCACTGCAAAAACACACTTTTTGAGCTGTTCCATTATATTATATGTAAGAGGCAGCTTCCAAGGTTTTACAAATGAGGACATGATACGCAAGGTATCTAATTAAGCTATCTCATAGAAGTAGCTTAAACATATAATGAAATGAATGTCTGTGTAAAGGAATTTGTTATACATGCTTTGACAAAGACAGAATGTACAGGAAATAATAATAAAAATAATGTTTAATACAGTGAAGTTGTAATGGATTATGTTATGTAGTATACTAATGTCTTTCGGCTTTTCCCGGTTAGGGGTCGCCACAGCAGAACTCCCGTCTGCTAATGATTTGCAGTAGATTTCATATGGTGCCAAGTTGCCAGCCTGACGCCCAACCTTCAAAGAAGGCACACCCATTTACGCACGCACCTACCTGCATGTCTTTAAACGTCACTCGGGTTTTATTAAAGATGGAGTAAAAGTGTGGGAGTTTTTAAGGATTAAAATGATAGTCATAGGATAATTTAAGGTTCTTTACCAAAATAGTGATTTAATTAAACTGTTCCTAGGATAACTCCTAAAAAATATTATATGAATGTGTGTAAACTGATTTGGTAATCTTCCTTCTGAACAGAAAAGATGGTCACTAACAAATTAAACTGTACCTAGGATAACTCCTAAAGAAATATTATACGAATGTGTGTAAAAGTGATTTGGCAGTCTCCCTTCTGACTAAAAAAGTTAACATTTAATGCATTTTTCATGCTGTTGTGCCTTTTGCTAAACCAACATACAAACACTGCTTCTTTTTCTGTCTCTAATGTTATGTTCCCTTCATCTCACATGAAACATTCATTTTTCATCCAAAGCTTTATCATACTCTTTTGTGTCATACTGCAAACCAAGCATCCCCTGCAATGTTTCTGAAGACTTCCCCTCATATTCATAAATTTTCTGGGTACCAGACATTGGGTAGGGGTGGCTCATTCAGAATCCCAGCAGCCACATGGTTCAAGAAGTGAATAATGTCGCTGAGAGTATGACAACCATGATGTGCCATGTGAGAGGTACAGTGCACTGAGCCTGCCCATTATGCCTTACAACAAAACAAAAACCTTCTGATCCTCCCTTAAGGACTCTTCTTACAAAATGTAAAGAACAGCAACAAACAAATAAGTTGAGTCCAAACTGACCAAGTAAAATATTTTAATGCTAAAACGTTAGCGCTTTCGGGTGAAAAACCCATCTTCAGACAACAAACACATATTCTAAAACACTTTAAATTCTATTTAAAAATTAATTAAACAATTAAAGATGACAAATCAGTTCTTGCATTTGACCAGCCTTCTATTCAAGGCTGGTTTTAAAGGGACAGAGTTATTAAGTCCTGGATATATATCAGCAGCCAGTTGTATAATCCACTTTAATTCTGTATACTCTGTATTATTAACAATATCACCTCCAATTACCCAATTGAACTATCCGGAGCACCGTAAATGAAAAAATTGATCTGAAAAGCTTTTAATATGCTGATACAAAGCATTATACTCATCCTTGAGTCTAATGGAAGATATATGGTTTTAAATTCTAGTTTTAAACTGACAGTTGGTTTTCCCCATTATGCTCATCCTTGAGTCTAATGGAAGATATATGGTTTAAAATTCTAGTTTTAAACTGACAGTTGGTTCTCCCCACATAAAAACTAGGGCATGATCTGCACTACACCAAATATATCATGTTCTCAGTATGACAATCAGCATAAAAATCAAACACATATTCCTTATGAGAGATCGGATGTACAAAATAGCTCAAGCTATTAATAAAAGTGCATACCGTGAAATGTCTGCATGGGAAAGTTCCTACCCTGGAACATTTTATTTTGGTAACTTGCTTATTCAGCATAGGTTCATGACACAGCAAGTTTTTAAGGTTGTTCTGCTTATAAATAAACCTAGGTACAGGATCTAACTTATCCCTAAGGCATTCATCACTTCCAAGAATCTTCCAATTCTGCTTGATTATATTGCTGATGTCTTGTATATTATTACTGTAACACAATATCACCTTTGGTTTCATATCAGAGGAGTGGTGCAACCTATCTCTCTTCCTTGTTGGTAAAGAATCAGCTGTAAACCAAGGTTTAGCCTTATTATTCCTTTGCATACACGCTACTTGTTTATCTTTATATGTTACTTGTCTACAATAACCTTTATCTGATAGATGTTGGGCCAAGGTATCTATTTCGCTACGGAATACATCATTATTAGTACACAGTCGGGACACTCTATAACATTGCCCCTGAACTATGTTACTGAAAGTATGTTTGGGATGCATACTGCGAGCATTTAGATAGTGATTTCTCCAGCAGTCCTTTCTCTATAAAGTTGTGTCTAAGCTTCCTAATCTATTCTTAGAAACAGTTACATCTAAAAATGCGATTTTATCATTACTATAATTAAGAAAAAATCTTAAAAAGTCAGTAGTACATTCCATATATTCAACAAATTGTTGTAGGGCAGATGCATCCTGTGCCCATAACAAAAAAATAACATCAACAAATCTGGCATAGAATGCTATACATTTATTCCAGTGATGTTCATATCCAAAAAGATGTTTCTGTTCCCAGTATGCTAATACTAAATTTTCAAATGAATTTGCACATGGTGTGCCCATGGCAACACCCTGATTCTGCTTATAGTAGCTACCATTACATATAAAAACATTATTTTCCAGAACTAACTTTAATGCTTCCAAAATTAAACCTTTAGTCTTGTCATCATAGATTTCTCTATCATTCATTATATCCCTCACCGACTTAAAACCAAATTAATTACTAATGACTGTAAACATATTCTTTATATCCAGTGTAGCTAGCATAATATTGGTTTACTCTAGCTCCTGACATGTCACTGAAGGCATTACACCCTACAGTGGGACAGCTAGTGAAACATACAAAACAGGACTGCTAATTTGTCAATGACACACACCATAATAGCAACATTGTGATCTGGCAATGTGTTGTAGGGACTTGTGAGGAATGGCTGGCAAAAGTGACAGGCATACACCTACCCAAGCGATCACACACACACAAAATATAGCTTTGTATATGTGCCTCCATATTGATATGAATGTGTCTGTAACATGTGCCTAGTCATTGATGGGGCAATTCAATTTAGACAGTGGAAGGTAACTGGCAATGTATGCAATGTGCTTGTGGGGACAGGCCATCCGATGGGCCTTTCACGCACCTCAACACATAGTAAACAACGGATATGGGAGAAATGTTAGAGCACATATTTTACAGCTGTACATACACAGGAACACAAAGAAACACAGCCAAACAGCCCCCACCCATGTGCACACATACTGCAATCTGTGTGTTTGTGTGTGTGTCTGAGTTTTTTTTTTTTTCAAAACTGGAAATTACATTTAAGAGACATTGTTTTCTACCTCTATAAGGAGGTGAGTACTGATTTCTGTAAAATTTATATTTAGGTATATATCACATAAGACAAACATTGCACATTTATTTTTATGAAGAAGCAATTTCCATTCAGAAGGGCAGCAAATATTCCAAACTTCAACACATAAAGGAAATAAAAGGGGTAAAATGTGTCAACAAAGATTATATCTGTATCAAGTGAACAATATAAAGGATTATAATTGGGTCTATGATCATATCCAGTTTATTATGTGTCCAAGACATGAATGCCAAGAGGTGAATCTTGTCATCCATGTTGGGAACATAAAAGTTTAAAATCGGTGGCTCAATCATAATTCTTTGTAGTGCAGGGAGCTTTATCTGATCCATTTACTACCAGTTAATAAAAAAGAAAGTAAGAAAAAAATGAAAAGTGAGGAACACAAAGTGTTTTAATGACTTTGAAATTCAGGAAAGTACTTAGCGCTATCAGACAGCAGCATACCTTCCGCATCTTTGCTAAAGAAGTCTGTACAAACCCAAAATTAGTAGAAGGATAAAGAATCAAAATCAGGGACAGTTAAGTATTGCTTTAATTCACTTAAAAAGTTAATAGAACAAAAGGTTTTGCATCAACACATGTTTTCTGAAAAAGAAGAAGTAAGAATCATTAATATCTGGATTTACTGATTGATTAAGGTAAATTCAGTAAAGACATAGGGTGTGGGGTATTAGTATGTGCATGTGTGTCGTGTGTGTGTGTGTGTGTGTGTGTGTGTGTGTGTGTGTGTGTGTGTGTGTGTGTGTGTGTGTGTGTGCGTCTGTAGAAGCAAGAATGAAGCTGCATGAATGTGTGTGTGTGTGTGTGTGTGTGTGTGTGTGTGTGTGTGTGTGTGTGTGTGTCTGTAGAAGCAAGAAAGAAGCTGCATGAATGTGTATGTGTGTGTGTGTGTGTGTGTGTGTGTGTGTGTGTGTGTGTGTGTGTGTGTGTGTGTGTGTCTGTAGAAGCAAGAAAGAAGCTGCATGAATGTGTATGTGTGTGTGTGTGTGTGTGTGTGTGTGTGTGTGTGTGTGTGAGTGTGTGTGTGTGTGTGTGTGTGTGTGTGTGTGTGTGTGTGTGTGTGTGTGTGTGTGTGTAGGGGATTGCCTTTTTCCAATGTGATACATGGGTTTTCCAGAAAAACACTACCATTGTCAGGTCTGATAGCCTTAGTACAAGTTAAAGCTTGATTCATAGACATGCTAATCAGCTGATAATGAGGTCTCTGCATTGCATTTGCTTACCATGATATAAATTGACATACCTGTTGTAGACAATTTGCATGAGCAGTGAGAATGTTTCTGAATCCTAGGGCATATGTTTTTTCATTTGCTTTGTGTGTTCTTGAGTTCCAGTGGGGGATGTAAAGGAAGATTAGTAGCCCCTTTACCAATAGAGTACATTTTTTAATGTTAAAAACTGCACAAAGTAATGTAGATGTTAATGTTGACTGGTTTTAGTAGATTTGTTATAGAGCAAGAGAAGATTCATTGCTGTGCCAATATATTTCTGCACATAGCAATGTTCACATTTTCTGATTAAAGATGATATTAAAGTAATGTTGTGAATTAATTTAATGCCCCAGTAGAAAGTGTTGCATAACAAAAAATATTCCACCTGAAATACAGTATAAACTTAGGTTTGTGGGTATTTAGGTATTAATTATGCTATGGAAATCTGAGGATCTTTAGAGGCCTAACCATACATTCCCATGTAGTTTTTATTCCTTACATTTTAAGAGCAAATAATCCAGAGGTGATCAGAACATTTACATCTTGCCCCTATCTATGAGGATCAAGGGTACTAAACATGGTGTGAATTTATGGTTACCTATCCATTCATCAGGTTATACCTGGATAGTGTAATAGTGATACTTTGTTTTATGTGCAGAGTGATATGATTCCAATAAGAGTGGCATTTCTTTGTAATACATGTCTATGCCTCCAACATCTTCTATTTATAATATAATTAAAGAAGGGCTTGTTCTATTTGTCTTGCAAAAGAGATTGGACTTGTGAATGTGCAGTAGGTCTGACAGGATAGTGCCTGTTGAGATTCTGTAAGCAAGGAATAGATTGACCCTCAGTAGCCAGTATGACATTAAGACGATGGACAAGGCTGTGGGATAGGCTGCATAATTTTTATGATTTAGTTCCTTGATATTCTTGGCGCTGGTGTTTGAGTTATGATAAGTACATGAACAAGTAGATACCAAAATGAGCATTATACTCAATGACTGGACTAGTGAGTACCAAGTACAGTCCAACGATTGTAGCCCTGGATCTAGATATAAGCTTTGCAACAAAAAATGCCTTTCTTACAACAGTAGATTAGGGGCTATCAAGGATCAGTTCATAACTGACTTAGGTTCCCAGACCCCCTATCTATAGGATCAATTTTCAGGGGTGTGTTGTCAATATGACAGTTACAATGGTAGTCATACTTGCCAAAGGATACAAAGATGCACTTTTTGGCATTTAGTTTGAGTAACTAATTTTGACACCACCTATTTGCTCAGGAAATGCCTTCTTTGAGGTTCCTGGTGTTCTCTGGGGAGTTTATTATGGCACTGAGTTTGCAGTCATTTACAAACTTGGCCAGCTGCAAGTCTTTATTTAGCCTTGACATCCAAGAAGCAAATGTCCAAAAGGAATGTCCCAGGGACTGAATCTTGGGGTGCGCCACTAATATCAGGTCATTTGTAAAGCAGCCCATCTTAACTTCCTGAGTTCTGTGAGCCATTTTCCTGTCAAATGAGCAATGTAGGGATTGACAGAGAGTTTATCTAAAATACTGGAGTGCGGGGTGGTGATGAACACCATTGTGAGGTCTGGACATGCAGTGTGCACTCATCCATTGCTTCAGTAACCTTTACAAAGAGGTCAACCAGGTTAAATAAGCAGGATCTGCTCTTGACAAATCCAAACTGGGCTGCCGTGAAAATGTGTATGTAGGTTTTCTATATCCTTATTTATTAACTCCATTAGGATCCTTACCACAGCCTTACAAATGAGACTTGCCAGGATCATGGGTCTATAATTACCCAGGTCAATTAAAGCCACACCATTGTGCAAAGGAATGGCTGTTGCTGTCTTCCATTCATCCAAAATGAAGCATATTATGAAGTTAATATTGATAGCTTCTGTTGGGGATCAGACAAGTTAAAGTTCAGGCTGACAAGCAGGGAGTCTGGTATGTTATCTGGCTCATAGATATATTATTTTTGACCTTAGATAGCACCCTGAAAACTTGTTGATGAGAGATTTGAGGGATTGTTGTAGTTGTATGTATGTGATCTATGAATGTTGAAGGGGGTGATATTTGAGAGAAATTTGTCATCCAGTAGTTTGGCTGTGTCCTTTGGGTTGGAGCATGTGATATCACATACTATTAGCATTGTACAGTGCTGGGCATTGTTTCTGAGATTTTTAGCATAATTTAAAGAAGGTTTTGTGGTTATCCTTGTCCTGGGTGGCTATTTCACCTCATATCTGGCTTTAGTTGACTTGTTCAAGTGGCTAGAGTGCCCTGGCATCTTGAGTATTAGATTTTTTTTTAGCAAGCAATGTTTCTTTTCTTTTATTATAGAACTTGTTTATGTTTGGGTTCTCTCACAGGTTGCTATTTTTGAATGTGGCATTGCTTTATTTTTGAATGGGACAGATGTATCTATACAGCTGTCTACATATGCATAGAACTTGGCGATGAATGATTCTGCATAAGTAGAAGCTGTTTTAGTAGATTAGCCTTCGATAATACCTGATTACTGATGTATTGGAAGATTGTGATTTGATCTAACCAAAGAGAAAATTGCAACTGAGTGGAAGTAAAGCTGCCCCATATTGATAAGGACCAACCCCAGGATTTTATTGATCACTGGTTGTGGCATAGTCTAACTGGTCTATGGAGTTTATATTGGGGAAGTCCAGAAATCACTGGACATACATGAGTGAGGATTTCTAAGTCTCCCATTTTATGGATAATTAGTTTAAGTCTCCTAAGAGAATTGTGTTTGGCTTAATATTAATATATAGGGACTCCATACTAGTTAAGTAGGAGATATGGACTGAGGAGGATATATATAGAGAGAGACCTATAGTTACCTATGACATGATAAGGTGTTTTGTTTATAGTAAGCTGGAAAAGAGGAGCTCAAGGTCATTATCTTGTCTAACAAGTCCTGAGATAAAGTGTTATTTTGAGAATGAGGAGGCAGTGACACATGTAGTGCCGTTGTCTTATATGATGGGCCTAAACATGTGATAGATATTGAAACCATGTACTAATGGAGTGCTTCCAATGGTCTTGAATTAGGTCACTGTGATAGTGCATATATCAATGTTTTCCAGGGTAAGGAGTGCTTGTAGGGAGTAGAGTATTTTGTTAAAGCCCCTAGTATAGAGCAGCAATCCATTAATGTTACCAGGATTCTGTTTACTTCTGTTAGGAGTGTTACTTTTTACTAGTTAGGAAAGACGTGGATGCAAAACCTGGTGTTCTATTAACATTTGAAGTGAACTGGAGTAATATTATAAAACAATGTCCCTGTATTTGGACCTTTGCCCTCCCATTGTTGATTTCATCCCTGATTCTTGAGCAAAAACATTGAAAGCTATCTGATATAAAATTATATTCCTGAGTGGTATTTTCTCTTGCCACCCTGTCCTGTTTTTTTCTGGTTATGTTGCTTTGTGTATTCAGTTTCTTTTCTTAGATAATAATTGTTCTTTCCAAGTTATCCTTGCCTGCTGTCTTCTGATTACCTTCCTTTCATGTCAATAATCAACACTGATGCATTTATTTGCTGTGAAAACTGTCTACTACTATCAGATTTATTTTGCTCTGTAATATAATCTGCAGCTTTCTCAGGTAGGCCCGTCTGCTGCCATCAGCCTAAATGTTTATTATTATCCTGAGTGTTATTTGCTGTTGTCAGCTTCTTTTCTTAGTTAAAATCTAAAACTGCCGAGTTCCTTTTTTCTTTGAATGTTGTTTGCATCTTTAACTTCTCATTATGTAATCCTGCTTGTGACAGCAAGCTTCACCTCCAGTGGCAAGACTGCTGACTGCTCTAGAGTTTCATTTTCTGTCCTAACCATCTACTGCTGCTAAGTTGCGGTTCTCTTGAAACTGAAAGTCATTTCCCTTCTTACAGATATGCCACTGTCAATTATTTAGGTAGTGGATTTGATGTCCAATCCATTTTTATTTACAATACCAACTCTGGTTAAATTCCTCTGGTTACATTTCATTTATTTCTTTTGTAAGGTTGCCTGCTGCACTTGTTTTTCCATTTCTATACAGGCTCCAGAAGTAATTTTTCTTCTTCATTATAATGTCTACTGTTGTGAAATTGTATTTCCATGCTTATGATGTCTGCTGTGGATGCGTTTTTCTGTTGTTAAATTTCCATTCAGAAGGAATGCTCTGAGATGTGTTTGACTTCTTGGTTGAATTTTCTCTGCACCGCTCTGATGTCTGACATTTTTCCCTCATGGTAATACCTGCAGTAGTTGGCTCGTCATTCCACAATAACATTGTCCATTGCACTGAATTCTCTTTCAGTGTTTTTTGCTCTGACTTCAATTAATTTCCAATATATATTTTTTCTGAGGCTGTGTCTCTTTCCATAGAAATTTCTGTCTGTTTTGACTCTGAACTTCCCTTCATCTGTGACAATCGCTGCTCTCAGGCTATGACTATGCTCCCTGCTGTGGTGAAATTCCCTAAGTTATTGTTTTCTGCAATGAGAAGATGGTCACTATGCTAACATTACATATTGATACAATATTCCCTTTTTCAGAGACTGTCAAATGACACCATCATAATTTCACCTTTTGGCAATGTTGATGTTCTTTTGTTCTCTACACATGTCCTGGCATGATTGTCTTTTGCTTTTGGAATGCATGCTGAAGCAATGTTCTCCCTTTCTTTCTATATTTCAGTCTGTTTGTCTGATTCTATATCTATGTATTTATTAATCTAAATATTTATCTGTATTTGACATTTAATGAACTGGAAAGTCCACCTAAGTAGTATCCATTTTCAATGACATTCCAAGGGGAAAATCTCCAAGAACTGTTATTAAACAGAGATAAATATATTACACAATACAGTTGTCAATCAGCTGCAAAATTCAGATAATACTATATAAAAATGTGGTCTGTGCCATTCCTAGACAAGGAAAGTCAGGGACAGTCGTAATAGTTTATGCATTAATTTTATTTGAATCTATTGAATTCAAGCATTGCAAGTTGTAAAGTGAGTAGCTGCTGCAATTCTGCAATAATCTTCTCTGTGAAGAAAAGGAGATTAGAGGTTAGTGAATATGTACACAGAACAGAGTAAGGATGGAAAGAAATATTGTGATGCAGTGAAGTCAGGAAATTCGAGTGGAAAAAGCTGCAGGCACATAAAGCCATTTAAGTTTTGAATTTGTTCAGGCTAGTACAAAATTATACTCCTGACAGACTTGCTGGATTACTATAGTCATTCCACTTAACATGAGGTGCTAACTACTTCAGTGCTGGAATAATCAAAAAAAATTATGCAGAGTCAGTGTCACTACAGGTAACACAGTTGTGTTTGGGGCTGAAAGTCCAGAAGGATGTTGGTTCTATTACCACTCCAGGTGATTGTATTTCTGACACTGGAAAGCAGCATTAGAGGGTGTAGCACTCCTGAGTGGGCTATCCTTTGGATGAGACTTTAAAACAAGGCCCCATCTGCTTGAGTTGGTGGCAGCTCAGGTGGATGCAAAAGATCCCACAGAACCTATTGAAAAAAATACGGGGAATTGCCCTCACCAATTTCCCCTAGTTAAAGAAATACCACTTCAGATCTCCCAGCCTATTCATCCTAACAAAGGAAAAAAATATACAAATGGATTTTGTACTCTGGAGATAGTACTAACACCACTTTCATTCCAGGGATCCTTGCTAGTAAAGCAGCATGACTGTAATATAATTAGTTTAGTCATCAAATAGAGAAGTAGAAGAGATGATTGTTGCCCATTAGCCTGACAAGCCTGGTATGCAAAGCTATGGAGCACATCATCATGAGTCTGCTTAACAAGATACTGGCAATCTCCAAACTCTTGACCCCACAAAGTTTGGCTTTGTCAAGGGGAGATCTGCCTGCTGAACCTGGTTGACTTCTTCGAGGCAGTCATCAAGGCTGTGGATGAGGGTAAGGCCTACCGACCTGGCCAAGGTCTTTGATACCATTCCCCACTCAAGTATCATTGATAAACTCACCAAACTAGGCATCAATCCTTACATCACTAGGTGGGTTGCAAATTGGCTCACAGACAGGATCAACAGAGTGAAAGTTGCAGATTCTAAGTCAGACTGTCGATCAGTCATGAGTGGCATCCCACAGGTAACAGTCCTGGGCCATCTCCTGTTTGGCATATGCTTCTCAGAAGTCCAGGCCAACACAGAAGGAATCTGGCTGACCAAGTTCGCTGATGACTTCAAGCTAGGAGTCATTATCAACTCCCCAAGTGATACAGACATCCTACAAAAGGACCTCTCTGAGACTAATGACTGGTATCAAAACCATGGCCTGAAGCTTAATGCCAAAAAATGAGTTATCATCCCCTTTGGAAAAAACTCAGTTCCCATGAATTACCACTTTTATGGGAGCCCACTGAAGACTGAAGGGACCATAAGAGATCTGGGCACCCAGGTCAACAGCCACCTCACCTTTGACCACTACATTGCCACTGTGGTCAGAAAGTCGTTCTACGTGGCACATCTTATAACCAAAGGTTTTGCATCCAGGAAGAAAGAGGTCATCATCCCTCTCTACTCATCCCTCATTAGACCAATCATTGAATATAATGCCCCTTTTGACATGTACCTGACCAGATACCTACAACAGCCGAAGAGGCCATAAAAGTACAAAATAAAAAGAATCCTAGGCCTTAAACACATGTCCTACACAGACAGACTCAAGAAACTTCAACTGTTCTCAGTCTCTTATCATCTACTTAGAGGTGATCTCTATGTGACTTACAAAGCCATGTCCGACCCAGCCCTACTTGAAATGCTGCACCTAAAAAAATCCCAATCCTCCATGCCACATGCTCCAGAGATCACAACCTCATTACCATAATTATCAGAACATGTTGGAGGGACAGGTTCATCTCCCAAAGACTGTCCATACTCTGGAATAAGCTTCACATTCATGTCAAGCAGAGCACCTCATTGGCCCACTTCAAGAGAAATCTTGATGAGTGGATGGGTAACAGAAAGTTCACTCCAGGGATCATTCCAGTTGCCCTACTGGATACAGGCACTGTGAACTAATATTGGGAGGCACGGTAGCTGGGCAATTTTTTTGGGCTCCAGGTCAATTACCTAGTACACACCTATGAATCTATGATGACAAAATTATATCAGTATCTTTACAAATTACAAAGTGTTTGGGGAAGGGAGAAAGGAATGGAGAAAAGACTATGGGAGTCAGTGGAGTGTGGGGTCAGGACAGGGAGATGCTGGACGAGAAATTTCAAGGCAGGAAGACAAAAAGGCAAGTAAGTCAATGACTGACAGAAAAGTGTCAGTGTAATGATGATTGGAAGGTTGAATTTTATAATGCAATAAACGAAGAAATGAATGGACATCTAACAAAACTTTAAGCACTGCAGTAATGGCGTGTCAGATACAGTGAATCTGGCATGGGAGGTAGTCCTTCTCAAAGGGGAGCATGTCCTTGGGACCTTATAAATCAGCTTCAACTATCATGAATGCAACAATTATGGTAAATTGTTACCAAATTGGAAGGAGTCATTGGGAAAATTATTCAGGGAGTTCAAACAGGAGTCATAAAAATAGACTTCTAAGGAAGCATGCTGGCTGCTAAGAACTTTACCTAAAATGTGAAAGAATAAAAAAGTAATATAAGCTGAGAAAATATTATTCGCTATTAAGTATAAATCTGATTTTATAGAGTAAGATTTTTTTATTTGTGGTTAAAGTCATTTATTAGAAGCTGTAATAAATGAAGCCCCTACCATTAAAAACAAACCATTAGAAGCCACATACAAAAAATGTTTTTTTCAAGGGAGGGGCAGTCAAGCCATGTGGAAGGCTTCATGCACTCACTCTCTTTTATAAATTAATTCCCTGGTCACCCAGCTACAAAGAAACAGCAGACATTTGCATAAGTAAAAAGATCCCATCCCCCACACCATATTTATCCAGTGCGACAATAATTACAAATTAAAAGTTAAATATGACCGCAAAACAAGTAACCCCATTTCATGGCCATTTTTAGAAATGACATATAACAGTCTTATGGTCAGATTTGGAGCTGTCCAGAGAATTAGGCAGAAGAGTCCAGACTTCTCAGTATTGTTTGATGCAGAGATATATTTGCTGGCTAGAAAAGTATGCCATATATTAGAGGAACAAAGGGAGAATTCAGTCCAGAGATTATTTTAAGCCTATCCTAAGATCTTATTCATTCATTCATTCATTTTGTATTTATTTAATTTTTGCAAATATAGGAGGAATTATGGGAGATGAGCAGTTCATATTCGGATCAGGATACAACTTACAAAAACTACTAGTTCCAAACTGAAAAAAACAGGAATACTCCTCAAAAAACACATAGAGCACTGCTGTTGCTGCCAAGTCTTCTTTATTAACACATTCTGGTACCTCAGCCCCACCGGCCTTCAATGGAATAAATGCATACAAATCAGGCAGCATTTTATACTCCATCACCATACTCAATTCAACCAATAAATTCATTAATCAATTAGAAAACATTAATTAACTTTGTTTAAACATACTTCATTATAAAACAGAGATGTGCCCCCCACACAATACACACTCACACTTCACAATTAACAAAATAGCAAAAGTGAACTATGAACCATGTTCATTCATAAAAATATATATATCTCTCACAGTGCATTACCATAAATCTTATACCAAATTAATTTGTTTAATAATTTCATCAATTTTCTTGTTTATACACTGATAAAGACATACACATTTCATAAAGAATTGATTGATTGCAAACCCCCTAAGCCCTATTATGCTAAATAATGATTTGAATATTTTCATTTGTAAACATGTTTATATTTATAGATATGCTGTTCTCCTTGATATTTTATTTCATTGATCTATATATTGAATATTGTGCATTGAAGTCCTAGTTATTCCCCAATAGCAAATAACTACTAAATACCCCACTCTATTTCTAAATTTGAACCTTTCGGGAACAAAGTGCCAAAATAAACTATTAATTTTGATTCCAAATGAACTAGTTTCCTCTTAAATTCATCACCCCCCAGATTTTGTTCATCATATGGCTTTGCCAGTGCACTAAAGAAAAAACTATCTATATGAACTCCATGTGTGCTGCAAAAGTGCTGTGCTACTTGACTATCTAGTCTCTTATTTCTAACATCTCCTAGATGCTCTAAAATTCTGAATTTCACCCTTCTCTTTGTCTGTCCCACATACCATTTACATGGTGTGCATCCACATCCAGTGATGTAGACCACACCACATGTATGATACAACTTACCCAACCTGATGTTTAGAGATGCAGACGGTGAGAAAATGTTGAAGTAGAGGGAGAAGTCCAACTGGGCATTCCTAGACTTGGGGAAGGTATATGATATGGTACCAAAAAGGGTGATATGGGCAGGCCTGTGATGTTTAAAAATCTCAGAAACACTGATAGAATTATTGCAGGCTATGTACAAGGATCCAATAATACAAGTATGAGCAGTGTTTGGACTCACAGATGGATTCCTACTACAAGTGGGTGTGCATATGAGTCCAGCTCTGAGCACATAGTCGTTCATACTGTTGAAAGACTTCATTCACCAACCAGTTGGAGGGCACAGACCAACAAATCTGCTGTATGGAGATGACATGGCACAACAAGCAGACTCTCAGCATGAACTTTCAGCAAATGATAGGGGAAATGAAGCACAGAAACAAAAGCACATGGGATGAAAACAGAATACAGAAAAGACAGTTACCATGGCAGCAAATGGGGGAATCAGAAGAAACTCAAAACTAAGACAAAAGGGAGTAACAGGTTAACAGTTTCAAGTATCAGAGAGTGGGAGAAAAGAAAGGAGGTTTGAATGAGGAGGTCAAAACTAGAATTTAAGTTACTGCAGCCAACTGGCATATACTGTTAGAGGTAGTGTGTGAGAAATGAATGTCAAAGAAGCTAAAGAGAAAAGTGTACAAAACAGTGGTTCAACCAGGGCTTCTGCATGATACAGAAACCTGGGTAGTGAAGGCAGAGCAGCTGAATAAACTTGAGACTGTGGAGATAAAGTGCCTGAAATGGGCGATAGAATGTAAACTGTGGGTCAACATCAGAACAGAAGTGAAAGCAGCCCCATCTGCAGAAAATATCATGCAGAACATACTCCAGTGCTTCAGTCACATGTGTATGAAACCAGAAGATGAGCTGTCAAAGAAGATTTGGGAGAGACAGGGGGAAGGCAAGAGGAAATGAGGATGTCCAGCCAAGAGATGGACAGATTACTTGACTGAAGATCCATGACAGCCAAACATGACTGAGAAATAAGACAGAGGAGTGGCAATGATTTGAGAGAAATAGCAAGAACTGACGTGACAATCCAACCCCATGTACAGAATGTAGAAAAGGTGATGATGATGAAGGATTTTCAGTGGTCTGATGACAATATGGAAAGTGACACAGAAGAGGAAAACAAAGTTTCAGGCTAATCAAGCACATGGGAGTGAAGGTGGGCTCCAGAATTAAGATTTTATGTTTGGCAAGTATCACGGATAATGTACTAAAGTTGGAGAAAGACAGTGTACAAGTGTGTTGGAGGTAGCAGAAGAAACTGACTGAAGAGGCAGACTGTCATAAGACAGCATTAAATATAATGCAGGAGACAGAAGTTCATAGGTTCATGGATAGGTACTAGGATGGTTACCCTTGCAGGTCATTTTAAACCCAGCCAATTTCCCTCAAGATTGAGAATGAAACCCTGCACCTTGTATTTGTAAGGCAAACACCATAACCAGTATGCCAAACCTAACCTCTAACATATTTTGTAGCTGGATTTGAACCATTACTAGGCTATATGATTTATCTAACATCAGTGCCCTTATACCTCATGTCACACAGACAGCTCTAAATATTAGACTGGCTGCCTTTCTGGGCTATTTTAAGCCTACCCAATTTCCCTCAAAAATGAGAATCAAACCTGTGTCCTGTGTTTGTAAGGTAAACACCTTAATCATTATGCCAACCCCCCAACTTTATAAAGGGGGTAATGAAAATGGAGAAAAACATAGATAACGACATTCAGAAGATATGGTTATTTTGGTGTTGGGATGAAAGTAATTCATGAAGGAAATCTTAAATTAATTATATGGGGAGACAGCTGCATTTTGAAGATAGAAGGAGAAGATAGGAATTAGGAAGATTAATGATCTGTACCAAAGACACGATGGATATGATTGTCTTTCACTGAGTTTAGCTAGATGTGAAGAGTATATTACTTGCCAAAACAGGATTGTTGGAGCTTAAGTATTAACAGCTCATAGCAGGCATAAGACTATGGCTGAACGGAAGTGGGAGAGATTGAGGTGGATAAAGTACAGAAAGGCCTTTCTGGTGGGAGAGTGGGAAAGAAACATGAAAGTGGTAAATAGAAAAATACAAAGGTTTTTGTATATAGACAAAGGATGGAGAAACTGAAAATCAGACTAGAATAATGACAGTGCCACAACTGAGAAGAAGAAACAGAAGAATGGAAAGGGTTAGAGATACTACTAGCATCTGTAATGGGGTGAGTAGGGATTTCAGTATACCACTGAAGGAAAAAAAATTAGAAAGCAGGTAAGAGAATGCTGGAAAAGTTAAGTGTTGGATGACTGGATAGGTAAACACATATTCAGGGATTTTAGATACTCTAGGTCTCCTTGATAAGCAGTATGTAAGAAATAAAGCTCATTGTAATGGAAAGGTATCCAACTAATGGAAGGTTTCCCTTCTGGGAGACCCCTGCATATGAGTGGGTTTGATTCCCATGTGCAGATTCTGAGTACAAGCCATCATGCACCCCACATGGGATTTTTATTTTATTTCTTTTTATTTATTTATGTTTTGTTGACCAGGTTAGTTCCACAAGACTAGTAGCCTCTTTTCATAGGAGGCTTGAGGTGGTATTTATACTACTACAGAAAACTTGGCAACTTCCCCTACTCTTTCATACAGGGATGCAGTTTGCGATAGTACTTCCTGCTTCCATTCTGAGTGTGTAGGTAGCTTGGAGAAGTAGGGGGGCATTAGTGAAATGGTAAATATGGAAGTGCTAGCAACTTGTGAAGCTAGCGATTGTGGAGTCAACAACATGCTTATTGAAATGTTTAAGGAGCTTGTTGTAGAAGAAGCATGCAAAAATGGTGAGCCTTTTACAAACTGAGATGGTGGTGAGCACATCAGAACAGGCAGTCAAGCCTTTTCAATGGCAAGAGATGGATATACCGAGAAGGGCAGTCATAGTGAATATTTAATACAGCACAGGAATTGAAACTGTAGACTCATTTAAGGACCTCGGTATATGGGTAGATTCTGCTATGAGTTTTTCTAATCATATCAGTCAACTGAGTAATGATAGGTATAGAGCTACAGGTTATATAAAAAGATTTATAAAGTCTAGGAAATCAAAAATGATGAACTCATTGTTTGTTAATTACATTAGACCCAAACTTGAGTATGGAATAACAATATGGAAACCCTATAAGAAAACAAGCATGTGTAAACTGGAAAGAGTACAGCAGAAATATACCAAGGACATCCATGGATGCGAAAATTTAAGTTATTATGAAAGAATAAAATAACTGAACTTGTACAATGTCTCTTATAGATATCTAAGTGGAGATCTTATTCAAGTATATAGGACATTTAGAGACAACTACCTCTGTGAATGTTTGGGGTTATCAAGCAGTACAAGAGAATCATCATACAACCTATGTAGACAATTCTATAGGAATGAGACATGTACTAATTGATTCTCTGACAGAGTAGCTGACGCATGGAATGGACTGCTAAATTACATTAAAGCAAGTACTAGTTTAGATATTTTTAAGAGCAGCCTAGACACTTATTATGGGAACACGTGTTATGGTATACTGGCAAGCTAGAAGGACTTTTAATGCCCATGCTTGTAATATTTTTATGTATGTATGTGTGTCTTTTGGTGAATCAGATGTATTTTATCAAATCCTCTTCAGTGAAGAGGTATCAACACAGAACTGTGTTATAACAACCTTCCAGTTGGGAGGGTTCCGGGACATGTACTTACAAGAGATGGTAGACCAGAATGAACCAGAGAGTGAGATGGCATCTTTATGGGTGAAATTATGGGGAAAATACAGGAAGATGAGGTGGTAGAGATTGCAGTAAAGAAGAGATTGTATGTGCAGATGGTAAAAGAATGAGAGAGATGAGTAGAAGAAGTGAAACAGACAGTGAATAAGAAATTAGTGATAAGGTTAAGTAGTAAAGAAGAAAAAGGTGTCGAAAGGTATGAGGTTTAGGAAACTGTGATAGCACCATTAAAAACAAATGTGAACAAAATGATGAATAAATTAATAAAGAAAAAGAAATAGAGAAAGGCTCAGAAATAAGTGATAATGAAGGTGTACAGTGGAATGCAGTAAAAGAAAAGAACATTTCAATCTGAAAAAGAGTAAGGGACAGAAAAAGAAAACGTATAGGAAATAATATGGAAGAAAAAGAAAGCAAAAGGATGAAAAGGGTAAAGATTTGATTTAGCAATAAAAATTAACAAGAGACAGAGAAAGGAACAATTGTAGATTAGTTGTGGTTAATGGAAATACTATGAACATTTTAGTTAGGAGATTAGACATTCTGATTTGATGTAAAACATTTGATGTGGATACAATTATTTTAGAAGATATACATTTTCTAAATAATGCTGATAGACTGCAAACAGAAACACTATGGGGAAATAAGGTGATATGGAATTTAAGTAGCATGTTCAGGAATATGCATTTTGTATAAAGATTATATAACAATTTTTAGATGTAACAATAGTTATATTGGGTAGATTAACAATTATAGATGTAAGATGGAAAGAGAAAGTATATACAATCATAGCTCTATACATTTATGTCATACAAAAGGAAAGAGAAAATATGTTTCTAAAAACTTTGAAATATATAATAGTAAATATGGATATTGTAATTGTAGGTGACTTTAACTGTAATTTAAGAAAAAAAAAGAAGAAAAAGAAATGTGGTGATATAAATAAAATAATAGAAGTAATTAAGTATGGACATTTACCATATAGTGATCTAATAGATGGACATACTCATACCTCTCAGCTGTACAAATTTTTGCAGAATGTCCAGATTTTTCCTCATATTTTTGGTCTCTTTCTCATAAAATTGTGGTTTCTTGGCAAATCATTGAAGGTTGAAGTCAGAAAATAAAGACTGGCATTTGAGTTTCAGACTCCATACCCTTCAGATAGAAAATTAATTGAAACCTGTTATTCTATCAACTTTCTAAGTTTGTAAGAGCAATATTTAAAAGGTGTACCTATTTGTGGGCCTCTGTCCCCCTATTATTAATGGTTTTGTCCAGATTTCATGCTCTAAGAGGTTGAGAGGTATGCATACAGTAGAGATGAACACAAAACAGAAATATATTATCTATTTGATGTTTTCTGGAATAGAAGTATCACACGAAGGCATGGTATAAGTAGGTTTTACGGATCATGTTACCATATGGACTGAAATTAAAAATAAAGATGGATATTTGAAGATAGGAAAGGGCATAAAGAAACGTTATGAATAGGAATGGGAAGGAAGAGGGAAAATAACAGTTTTAAAGCTTTGGGAAGATTATGTAGGAATGAGAGAGAGAAGGCTGGATGATGTGGGGATAGTGAATCAGGAAGTGAAATAGTTTAGCAAGGAGGAAGTAAGGACAGCTATGATGAGGATGAAGAATGGAAAGGCTGTTGGCCCAGATGACATACCAGTGGAAGCATGGAGGTGCTTAGGTGAAATGGCAGTGGAATTTTTAACCAGATTGTTTAATGAAATTTTGGAAAGTCAGAGGATGCCTGAGAAGTGGAGAAAAAGTGTTTTGGTACCTGTCTTTAAGAATAAGGGTGATGTGCAGAGCTGCAGTAACTACAGAGGGATAAAACTGATCAGTCACAGCTTGAAGTTATGGGAAAGAGTAGTGGAAGCTAGGTTAAGAAGGGAGGTGATGATTAGTGATCAGCAGTATGGGTTCATTCCAGGAAAGAGCACTACAGATGCAATATTTGCTCTGAGAGTGTTGTTGGAGAAATACAGAGAAGGTCAGAAGGAGTTGCATTGTGTCTTTGTGGACTTAGAGAAAGCATATGACAGGGTGCTTAGAGAGGAGTTGTGGTATTGTATGAGGAAGTTGGGAGTGGCAGAGAAGTATGTAAGAGTGGTACAGGATATGTACCAGGGTAGTGTGACATTGGTGAGGACTGCAGTGGGAGTGACAGATGCATTTAAGGTGGAGGTGGGATTACATCAAGGATCATCTCTGAGCCCTTTCTTATTTGCAGTAGTGATGGACAGGTTGACAGATGAGATCAGACAGGAGGCCCCGTGGACTATGATGTTTGCAGATAACATTGTGATATGCAGTGAGAGTAGGGACCAGGTTGAGGAGACCCTGGAGAGGTGGAGGTATGCTTTAGAGAGGAGAGGAATTAAGGTCAGCAGGGCTAAAACAGAATATATGTGTGTAAATTTGAGGGAGAGTAGAGGAATGGTGAGGATGCAGGGAGTACAGTTGATAAAGGTGGATTAGTTTAAGTACTTGGGATCAACAGTTCAGAGTAATGGTGAGTGTGAAAGAGAGGTGAAGAAGAGAGTACAGGCAGGGTGGAATGGGTGGAGAAGAGTGTCAGGAGTGATTTGTGACAGACGGGTACCAGTAAGAGTGAAAGGGAAGGTCTACAAGAGGGTAGTGAGACCAGCTATGTTATATGGGTTGGAGACGGTGGCATTGATGAAAAGGCAGGAGTCAGAGCTGGATGGGGCAGAGTTAAAGATGTTAAGATTTGCATTGGGTGTGACTAGGATGGACAGGATTAGGAATCAGTATATTAGAGGGTCAGCTCAGGTTGGACAGTTTGGAGACAAAGCAAGAGAGGCGAGATTGCATTGGTTTGGACATGTGCTGAGGAGGGATGCTGGGTATATTGGGAAAAGGATGCTAAGGATGGAGCTGCCAGGTAAGAGGAAAAGAGGAAGGCCTTAGATAAGGTTTATGGATGTGGTGAGAGAGGACATGCAGGCGGTTGGTGTGAAAGAGCATAATGCAGAGGACAGGAAGAAATGGAAACAGAAGATCTGCTGTGGCGACCCCTAACGGGAACAGCCAAAAGAAGATGATGATATAGGTATGAGAGATTTTTACAAAAATTAATCAGAATTGTGGATACTATTTAAAGAGAAATACAAGAAGTGTTATATGGAGTGTTGAGTGCAGAATAGAAGGAAGGCAGTGAAAATTTAGGACAGGTTAAGTAATGAAACATTTAATATTGAAAGGAATGACATATTTTAGTAGAGATTAAGATATATATAACATGAATCGGGAGAAAATTTGATTCTTGTTATATAAACAAAAATATTTTTGCAAGGAAGGGGTAGCTCCATATTTGAGTAAGATAATTAAAGAAGATAATAGTATACTAAGAGAAATAAATGGCGCATAAGGATTAATTCAGATTAGTCAAGAAAAGATAACGGATGCTGTAGTGCAATATGTCAAAGAAATGTTCAAAGAGGAAGTGACAGAGATGCAGAAACAATGGGATTTTGAAACATTTTCAAAACAAAATAATAGAGGATTAGGAATTTAAATTCTTATAGAGAAAATGGAAAATTATTAGCAACAGTTAATATAGGATTAGCATGGGGGGCTGATGGAACAGAATATCAAATGTATAATGATATGTTAATATGGAAAAAAAGATGTTTTTTGGAGGTAAGAATAAATGGCTAAGGGAAGGTTTCACTTATAAAGAATTATGTAGTGGTATTTTAAAGTTTATATGGAAGAAATGTGATAGAAAAGAAATGCAAAACCAGAGACCTTTAGTTTTAAATAATACAGATTATAACATATTTATGATAATTATACAAAAATGAATGGAAAAAAGGATTCATAATACAAGAGAGAAGATGATATATAGTATAAAAAGAGGGGGAGTCAATATTTGCTATTGTTAGAGAATTAGTAGATGACTGTATTGCAGGAGTAAAAAGCCCAACGTTTTCAAGCAGGAATCAAAGCAGCCCTGTCCACTCAAGACTTAGTAACTCTTTTACCCAAAATACCTGACCAATTAACCACCACCAACAGTGTAGGGCCCAAAGCTTTCAAGCGGGAATCTAAACAGCCCTGTCTACTCAAGACTTAGTAATTCTTTTACCGAAACTACCTGACCAATTAACCACCACCAAGAGTGTGTAGCCAGAAGCTTTCAAGCAGGAATCAAAAAAGCCCTGTCCACTCAAGACTTAGTAATTGTATGCAATAGCTTTGTTATACAGCTATTCTATATTTTGCAATTTTTGTAACTTTACAGGGAGCACACCACTATACAGCCTCTGAAAGGGCCATCCCCCCACTTTTGTTTCCTACCTATCTGTTGGTCACCTACTTTTAAAATAATCTTAATCCACTATACACCTCCCCACTGCTTAAAACTATCCCTTGTCCTGTTGTAGTACAGTGTGCTAACATACTTTAAATAAATGGCTCTTTAAACCCTTTTATTGTGTTTTAACATCCAAATTGCTCAAACATACTGTTCCTCCTACCTTGGCCTTCTGCTCGTGGTGATTTTTTTTTTTTACCACACTTGTAGGGGGGGTGGAACCTGCTCCAGGCTCATTTCGCTCCTCTACCCTACCCCCATTTCCACCCACCCCTACTTCCTCTAGATTTATATTTCCTATAACCCCACCCCTAAATTCCAGACCAATACACCTCCCTAGTTTCTTACTGTCCCCCTTCCCTACCTCTCTCTCTCAAAATACTCAACCCCACCCATCACCTATTCTTAATATTTAATACTATCCCACATTTCCCTCCTAATCTATGTACCACACACCACACCTTTCATCAACCTTACTCATCCTTACTTCTTTACTACTACTATCTCTATCCACCTCCACTCACTCTAAAATTAATATTTCGCCTCCACAATTCTCACCACTTACCACTCACTCATATGCTAACAAAACTAGCTACTCTAACATCTCTCCATCCCTATTAGTAAACAACACTCTATGCTCAGCCAAACCACACCTCACCCCCACTACCAATAAACAGAAATTAACACTATATTACACACAGATCCATCACTAAAAAAGCCCCTCCCACACACTCTACTCCAACTCCTTGTGGTATTAGCCCAATATGGAGATATTCACCCAAACCCTGGACCACAGAACTTACCTAAAAACTTCCCACAGCCCTAAAGTCAACAATTTATACTTTGTAACTATCAATGCTCAAAGCCTTTGCAACAAGATCACAGAATTCCATCATGGCTCAGCCACCACTCTCCATACATAATAGCAATAACTGAAACATGGCTTAAAGCACATATACTAGACTCTGAAATCCTTCCACCAGGCTGCAACATTATACGCAAAGATAGGATCTAGAAAAAAGGAGGGGGTGTAGCCCTAATACATAGGGTCTCCTTAACAATAAATATTCATCCAACTCGTGTCCCCACTTTTGGTTGTCTAGAAATCTCACTGGCATCCCTCCATATAAATCCTAACAAACACCTCTATATTGTCTCCATTTATATTCCCCCCAGTCATAACATCCCCTACTTAGAAGACTTCCTAGGATAGATTAACCATACTTGCCCCCAAGAAACCATCATTCTAGGAGATACTAACATTAACTGGCACAACCTAACCTCCAAAGCTCCTAACACTAGCATTAATCTCCATAGTTTCACTCAACTTGTCACTGAGTGTACACGCACATTAAATACCCAAGCTGAAGCTATATTAGACTGGATCCTAGTATCCCATCCCCACTACTATGCCAGTACCAGTATCCGCCCTAACACTCTAAGTGATCATCTACCTGCATGTGAAGTGGTTTTATTCTGTTACCTGCATACACCCACAGAACCCATTTACACATCCCCAAACATCACACATACAAATCAATCAGGAACCTTGCCCACTTTAACCAAGAAACATTCAAAACTACCTTTCAAGCTCATAATTGGTCCCCATTAAAATCACTACCACTAGATGATGCTGTACAATACTTTATCAACATCTGCTTAAATACACTAAATAGCCTAGCACCTCTTTGTACCAAATGCTCAAAACCAAACCATGCCCCCTGGTTGACAAAGCATACCAAACAAACCCTCTTGGCCAGAGACAAAGCCTGGAGAATTTGGAAAAAAATGCAGGACCGTAGAAAATGAACTAAACTATAAAAAACTTAGAAATGCCACAAAAAGAGTTATCATTACTGATAACAAAACCTACTTCTCCTCTAAACTATCCTCTTAAAATACAAACCCTAACAAATTCTGGAAATCAGTATCCTACCTTCTGAATCCAGGTAACATTCAAAATCCATCACCTGATCCTGACAAAAACCCTCTGCAGATAGCCCATATATTTAATAACCACTTTATTGACACCATCCAAAAACTAATCAAGGACTCACTCTTTAAAATAAATCCCATCTCTAGTATTACTTCCACAGACCCCATATCCCCTTCAAATAATTCACTAGTTAATTCATCTTGCTCACTCCAACCCGTGCCTACATCACTAGTTCAAAAATTACTAACCAAATTAAAACTCTGCTCACTCTCTGCTGATATGTTACCACCAGAATACTTACAACTAGCAGCCAAGGCTATAACCTACCCAGTCAGTATTCTTATTAACCCTTCTATCACTGAATTATATGGCCCCTACTATGAAAAAATCCATTATTACCCCACTTCACAAAGGATGTAATGCCCATGATCTCTCAAACTACTGACCCATCTCCATTCTCTCCCCACTATCAGAAATCCTAGAAAAATGTATTCAGACCCACCTACTCAATCACCTCATCAATAATAATATCTTATCTCCCACACAACATGGCTTCCGCCCAGGCCATAGTACAACCTCAGCTTTACTCTCCTTTACTGATATTGTGAATAAAGCTCTTGATGCTGGTCTACCCACTTCTGTATTCCTGCAAGACCTGTCAAAATCTTTTGACACAGTATCTCACCCTAAGCTTTTGCAACAGCTAGACAAACTGGGTTGCTCTCAAAGAGTAACAACCTGGCTTTCCTCCTACCTAAACAACAGACAGCAATCATTTAAGTGGCAAAACCAACAATCTGATTACCTTGCAAACAACACAGGTATCCCACAAGGATCCATTTTAGGACCACTACACTTCAATGTATTCATTGATGATCTAAATAAAGCCTCCCATCAATGCATACTAATTCAATATGCAGATGATTCGACTACTATCTTATCCTCCAATTCCTCTAACCTCCAAAACATCACCCAAGATGCCTTCTCCTCTATAGAAACTTGGCTGAATGACTCTCAGCTAATGCTTAACCCCAGAAAAACTAAGATGATATTATTCTCATCAAAACCTCCAACTACAGAATTCAAAATTTTCTAACATAACAAAACTGAAATAGAACAACAAGCATGATCTGCGAAACTTATAGGAATTACTATCAACAATAAACTCGCTTTTGAACATATACTCAACACAGTAAAGAAAACCCACTTCAAATTGGAAAAATTATACTAACACAAACTTTACCTTGATAAACAAACTAGGATCAAATTAGCTAACACCCTGCTTATTCCATCCCTTACGTACGGGAGCCCCATTTTTACCAATCTCCATATATCACTCAGTAATAAGTGACAACAATGCTACTATAGGATAGCAAAATTCACATCTAACTTGTCTAACCGCTCACACCACTTAGATGCTCTCTCACATCTATCCTGGCTAGAATTTCACTACTATCTCCAGTTTAATCAACTAACTACTGCCCATAAATTACTTTTTCAACCCAATAAATGCCCAGGTCTCCAATCCATCTTGCACACATACATCCCCACTCAGTCCCTCCACTCTTCAGAGAGAACCCTTCTAAGCGTACCTAAACCCAACAAGAGAGCAGAACAATGCCTGTATTCCTACAACATAACCAAACTGTTGAATACCCTCCCCTCTTCCATTACCCAACTAGACTCCCTGAAGTCCTTTAAAGCTGCACTAAAAACCTACTTTTTACATAATCCTAGCTGTACATGTGAAATACAATGTAAGCCCCTTTAATCCCATAACTTATTTCAACTATAATCCTGCCTTTCTAACACCTCTGATTTTCAATTGACTCCACTGAATTAAAATACTTTATTACTTGTCCATTACTATTTACTTTTATCTATGATATAGTTTACCTGTGATATGGTGCTTGTATAGTAACTTGTATAACATATGTTTTGCAATTATGTTGTTCTGTAATATTAGTTTGTCTTAACTGTGGAGCCTTTCTTCCCAGACCTGTATTTTTATACTGTATAATATTTGCTTTTGTTGTTTGTATAAATATGGAGCTTTTCTCCCCGGGCCTCCATTGAAAATGTTTTTTTTTTTTTTTTTGCCTAGTGGACTTTCCCGGTCAACAAATGTGAATAAGTAACTAAATAAATAAATGAATGAAAGCAATGTTTGGAAATTTAAGCAAAGCTTTTGATTCTATATGACATGGTATATTTTCAGATATTTTTCAGTCATATAATATTAGTTCAAAAATAAGAAACATGTGCATTACTGCTTATGCATATAACAGAATAAAAATTTTGGTAAGTTAATGGTTAAATCAGGAAATGTGCATTAAGAGAAGTATAAGAGCAAGGCTGTCCATTAAGTAGTTTAATTTTTGTTTTAATACTTAATACAGCTATGTTATGTATAAATCAAGAAATGTGGAAAGAAGCATAAGTGACATGGAAAAATATTAGTATACCCATTTTATCAACTCACACAGATGATACTGCACTTGTGAAAAAAAAATAGCAATATCTCCCAACAGACTCAGTCAGTATCAAAGTGTGAGGCAAAAATGTCAGTGGAAAAACCCAGATATAAGGTAGCTGGAATAAATTCACCTCAGTAACTGAAATAAAATAAAGTAAATACATAGCAGTATAAAATCCACTGATTTAATGAATGAATGTAAGCGCTTTCGCAATGGTCAACATTGCTTCGTAGACGTCTGATGATGAATGAATTTATTCCAGCTACCTTTCATCTGGGTTTTTTCCATTGTGAAAAAAGATGATGATGAGAATGAACTTAGGGCTGAATCATTTACGAGTGTTTAAATGTTATAAAATCATATTTGAATAGAGAGAAAAAATTTAGGTTATATTGGGAAAATAGGAGATGTTGACTTTAATATGGATGAAATTGCAGTTTTGGGAATACACTTTAGGAAGCAGGATGCAAGAGATATGCAATGGAAGACTATGAAATAAAAAATGAGGAATGCATGCATGTTCTGGAAAACATTTAATTTATAATTTAAGAAGGTCTATTTAATTAATTTGATATTAATGGCAAAATGGCTTAGTTGGCCACTGTATTCAGAATATGAGAAAGAGATCAGTAATATTATATTTATTTTTATATGGAGTTCTAGGTTAAACCCTGTCAAGAGAATGATTATCTATATTGAGAAAAATAAAGGAGGTTTAGGACTAATTAATCCAGTGGTTTATGCAGCCTCCTTTAATATGTATAAGATTATTAATAAGTTTAAGGATGATAATGTTGATGTATTAACTGACATATTGTAAAAAAAAAAGTAGGATAAGCAATGGAAGTTATTTTTCGATTTTAAAAGTCTAAGATGCAATACTAATACTGAAATATATTCCTATCAAGAAAATATATTTCTAAGGAAGATAAGACTAGATGAAGTTGACAAGGAAAGAAGAATATGGCATACAAATATTATAAGTAAATATTATTATATCTATCCATGGAAAGATTTGCTTGTGGAAATGATTAAGTCTATAAAATAAGGAAAAGAAAGAAAGACTTAAACTTATGGTTGAATGTCAAGATTTCTATTGAGGGTATCTAGAATAAAATTATCAGTAAAAGCTAATATGCCATATAAAAGAAAACAATAGAATTTGTAATTATTGTAAAGATTTTGAAAGCTGAACATGTATCTTTGAAATATAAAAGAGTAGTGAATTTATAGAAAACGTGTGATTGGAAATGTTTTGATAATATAAATTGTGTGGAAGATGTTAATATGGATATGTTTTAATATGTTTTTTATGGAAACAAAAGCAAGGGATATGTATATAAGGTAGATAAAAATGTTTGTTGTTATATGAATTATTTGGAATCAAAGAGTAAAAACAATTATGTTTAATGGAAAATGGGACTGGGCAGAAATTTTGGAAAAGATAAGATTTTCACTTTGGAAGATGGAGTGGGGGTCAAAAATGTAACTATGTCATTGACGTTTGTATATTAGGAGTAGGTTCTGTGAGTAATGAAATGTATATTGCATTTTAAATATTGTAAATAATGTAAATATTATGTTAATATTGTAAAATATAAAATAAAGGAAGGCTACTCTTTTTAATCAGTGCCATGGATCTTTTACATCCAACAGAGCTATCACCTACTCAAGCAGATAGGGCCTTGGGTTAATATCTCAGCTAAAGAATGACACACTCAGGAGTACAGTACCACCTTGTGCTGTAGTGTCAGTTATCAATCCATCTGGTGTCTGAATAGAAATCACAGCCTTCTACAACAAAGGAAGTATACTACCAGTTGAGCCACTGACACTGCAACTTGTTAGTTGCTACAAACTTTGCTGTTACTGCTCTTAGTTAGTACCCATTAGTACCTGTTATGTATCAGCTAGTTGCTGTTAGCTAGTGCCTCTTGGTACTCTAGATCCATGAAGTGCTGTAGATATATCAGAGGTTAAGGCAGATATGCACAACATGATTGAATAGAGTGACATAGGTGAACAAATCACACACACTACTAATGTTTTAGATGATGAAGCTGCTAACAGTTGTCAGGTAGACATGGCTATAATATTGGTAAATCAGTTAAGAAAAGAAAACTGAAGAAGGGTAACAAAAGGGATAGCGGAACTATATGTTTCCTTAATGTTAACAATATTATTAATGAAAAAAGCATTTAGTCATACTCAAAAGTCTATTCATGCAGACATTTTTTGTCTTTTGAATGTTGTTTGTTGACTCGTAGCCAGTAAACCCAGGCACAGGTATTGTGGGTCACGAGGATCCTAAAATTTTTTGGGCCAAGCTTTATGTAGTGGTATTGCCATACTATGTAAAAATAATTTAACATTGTTAGATTTAGTTATTCATATTCCTAGTAGACTTTTTATCTATGACTTCAGAGGTCCTTTCAGCCTAGTCCATTTTATTGCTGTATATATAGTAACTAATGTGAATAACTGTGAACAATCAATTCTTGTGTCAAAGTCATGTTTGTCTGTTTCTTTGAATAATGTTTTAGTAGGTGATTTAAATTGCTCCATTAGAAAACCATGAGGAAAGATTAATAAGGACATCACAATCTTCAGAAGTATCCTTTATGTGGTCAATTAACACCTAGTTTAGGACCTACTTGCACTTGAAGGGCAATGGCAATAGAAATAGACTATTTTGCATACTCCCCTGCATTCATTTTGCAAGATTTACATAAAACTAAATGTTTAATATCGTATGTAGTCTTGATGTTTCTTTATCTAAGAACACAGGAATTCACATGTTGATTCAGTCAACCTCTCTGATCTCTGTAATGGGTGGGTGGGGGGGGACTAACCTCTAAAATTCTGATGATTCTCTTCATCAGGACCAAAAGAATCTGCCCCTTGTGGATTATGATGGTCAATATTGGTCTGTGTTCTTTTTAAAAATGTAATGAGGATATTATTTTTCTACCCATATGTCATCTGTGTTTCATACTGTTTAACATTGCTCCCAATTTTATTGAACTTCCTCATTTTGAGCTTATTACACTGTTTAAACTTTTGAAAAAAAAAACATTATACACTTCTTTTTGATACCTATCAAACAAAGGTCATTCAAAATCTTATTGAATGCATCATTGAATTATACCAATTATATATTAATAGGCTTATTCTCTATTTTCTTTAAGAAAATGTTTATTAATTTAACATATTTACAATATATACACAGAAAGGAAAAACATTCAACATCACATACTATTACACAATGTTAGGAATACATTGAGTCATCAAATTAATATTATGCAATTAATATATTGAGTCTTGGTATTTTAATAATAACATTTCAAGGCTATTCCAGCTACTAAAAGTCTTAGAATGATTTATAGGTCGTTTTCTGATCACTTCTTCTCATCTTTGTTTCTGATGAGTAAATTCATAAGGTCATAACATGCTGATCATACAAAATTGTCAGTTCCTTATAAAAATCAAAGCCAAATTGTATCCAATACAAAATGACTCAGGAACAAGGTCCTTAAGGTACTACTTTCAAACATAAATATTTTGCAAGATACAAAGACTTCTTAGTTTAAAGATTTTGTTCTCAAACAAGCAAAAGAGTGCAATCAAACATGGAAAACTGTTATTACTCAGTTGAATGGAAGTCAAAACATCAGAGAAAGTATACGTTTTTTGAGATCCAAGCATAAAAGTCATCATTCACTGCTTGGCATGGTTCAATAGATATATGCATTTGATAAAATGGTACAGTACCTATCAACAGAAACTGTGGTATTGGCAAAGCACCACAGGTATCACCATGATTGTGATTTGCCTCTTGTTGAATCAGGGACTGCCTAGAAGGAGATGTCCCAGGACAAAATCAAAATGAGCTTCGTTGTAACAAAAGATCTAACAAACAACTGAGTTCACTCCACATGGATGCAACTTCCTGTAACAGATCAGGATGTGATTCCCTTACAGAAATCAGAAGAACAGACTGTCTCATTGGAAAATCATTTATGTTTGAAAATAGTACCTCAAGGACTTTGTTTCTTGGTCATTCTGTATGGGTTCAGTTTGGGCTCTAATTTTTATAAGGAACTGACAATTTTGTATCACCAGCATGGCTTTGACCTTATGATGTTATTCATCAAAAAATAATGATGAGATTATTAAAATTTAATTGGTAGAAGTCAATGATTTATTCAACAAGATTTCAAACAATCTTTTTTTTGATAGCTATCAAAAAGAAGTGTACAATTTTTTTTCAAAAGTTGAAAAAGAGGGTGATAAGGTCAAAATTAGGAAGGTAAACAAAATTAGGAGAAATGTTAAATAGTATGCAACACAGACGGCTTAGGAGTGGAAAAATAATATCCTCAGGAAATTTTTAGAAAGAACACAGACCGATGCTAACCATCATAATCCACAAGGGGTGGATTTTTCTGGTCTTGATGAAAAGAATTATCATGATTTTAGAGACAAGTTTTCTTTTCCCACATTACAGAGATGAGAGAGGTTGGTTGAATCAACACATGAATCCCCGTGTTGTCCTAAACAAGGAGAATTTTCCATGCAGAAGGGTTTTACAGGTAGGAACAATTGGAATCATGGGGAAAAGCAAAGGAGGCAGGAAAAAATGCTAAATATTATTCCTGATGGTGACATTTTCTCTAAGGATAATATACAGTTTACTATTGTTAACTATATTCATGTGACTATTAAACCTGAGCATTTTTCAGTTTTAGAGAAAGATTTTACTTTTCTACCATATAAAAACTTTGAGCTGGTAGATTCCTTATTGGAACTTTGTTTATTCACCAAAAAGATAAATCTTGCAGTGTATTTTTCCAACTAGCAACAGGTATCAGTACACAAGGACCATTTGTTTAAGACACAAGTGTGTCTAACTTTTTTCAGACATTTGAAAGGGCCTCTGAGGTAGACTTTTGTGATTTAGCACTACCCAAATGCAAAAGTTATTTCAGCAATGTGTCCATAAGGAAAAGATGTCGTGGAAACAACTATTTACAGCTAAATCTGTTCATATTACTGAAGAGGGCAAAGGAGGTGGGACTGTTTTATTTAATTCTCTAAACTATTCTTACCTATGTTGAGACTTCTGCAAGACTCTGATGCTTATTCACAAGTTTCTTTAAATCAAGTCAATATTGCATATAGGCAGATAGATATGTTTTTAGAGGTTTGTCTTATGCAAGGTACCATAGCACCTGGTTTCTTTAATTTTATATATGTGGACAAGGTCTTGGTCTTGACCATTTTTGGCCTTTTGGGGGTCCACAAGGATGTCATCAATCCACCTTTCAGGGCCATTATTGTGGCAAAAAATTCAAAAACATGTATTTTGGTGGTGTGTATTGACAGGAAATTAAAACCAGACTTTCAAATCCCCTCACACCTGCTTAGAGATTCATGAGATTTCATCAGCAGTTTGAAACATGAATTTTGGAGCCCAGATTTGATTTTGCTAACAGTGGATATCATGGTCCTTTTCACTTGTATTCCCTAGAAACAGGGAATGTATTTATTTCAGGAAGCTATTATAAGTTTACAATTTTTTCCAGTAATGCACTGACCTAAATCATGGACTTCCTGAACTTAGTTTTAGACAACAATTACATTTTTGATAGGGATACTATAAATAAATTAACGGTGTTGCTATGGGGGCTTCTTGTACCAAGCTAGCACCTTATGCCTAGGAATCCAGAAATGTTTTCCATTGTTCCCACTTCAACAATTGCAGCTTATATTTCAGGTACCTGGATGATATCTTCATTCTTTGGTCTGTTACAGAAAATGAAATGAAGGAATTTGTTGGTACCTATATAATACTTCAAAATTTTTGAGGTTCATTTATAATTCCTATAATTTAAATTCTGAACATATCAATTTTTAAATTTATCTGTTTACAAAACGGAAACAGGTTTTGTTTTGAATATTTTCAGAAAAACAACTTTCAGCAACAGTTATTTATATTTTAGCAGCCATCACCCTTATTCTCAGAAAAATAATTTGATCAAAGGTCAGTTCGGTAGACTGGCCAAGATGCTGTCAACATGAGATACCTTTCAAGATGAAAGGGTGAATTTGTAAAATATGCTGAAATTGGTGAGGGATATAAGATCTCAAGTAGCCTCAGGATGGAACACCAAGTATATCAAACTATTATCTTCTGGGAGTTCCATGGTGGGTTTCTTATAGAACAGTGTTGATGTTTCTGCACCTCAGGAGAATAATAATATGTTTGAGAAAACACTGATAGTTGAACATAATTCTTGTTCAAACAAAGTCAGAGAATTGTAAATAACATATGGAACATTTTTAAAATGAATGTGAGTATTATGGAATTCTTAAGAGCCAAGCATGTTTTTGTAAGTAAATGGCTACTAATTTGAAACAACATTTCAAATCTATGAAAGAAATTAATAGTCTAAGCACAGTTAACAGATGACAGGTGACAACAAATGTGGCTTTTGTAAGCAATGTGGTTTGACTTATGAAGGAACTGAATTTTTCTTGTAAAATATCACTGGCAGTAAAGTGACTTCTAACAAGGAGAGCTTTTAGGAAACAGATTTATGAACATCTTTTTGACATAAACAATGCACTGTATAAACATTCATTAAGCTGCCCCCATTTTAAGGGTTTCAAATTTGGAATTTCAGAAAAGGTTGTCCTGAATTCCAGAGGAGCACTTGGAAAACTAGATTAGAACATAAATAATTACTCTGAAAACTTAGATTGCAGATCACTGTCAAGGCAGGTTTGAATGAATGCTTCTTAATTCTTCTTGTTTTAAAGCTCATGGCAACTAAACTATAATCACAATTACAGTATTTTTAATGATGTTGTTGTCCTATACATATATATATTTTAAGGGTCAGAAATGTCTTTATTTGGTTTGTAGCTTTATGTTTATTCTTTCATGTATGGTCTATGCTTACTACGTATGATTAATTTGTTGTATATTTTTCTAAATCAATTTAGCAGTTAAGAGTGGAAGATGTATATATACACATTTTTGAGTCAACTTCCTGTATTCTGATGAAGTCTGTTTACACAGAGATGTGAAAAATGCACTCAGTCTATGATGAGTGCTTTTTATGTGGTTCTGAGCTGTGATAGCCATGCCAGTGTAGCATATTATATATTTTTCCTTTTTGTTTTTTTTTTTTTTTTCATATTACATTTAGAATTTTTACATCCTTTGATCTTTGGCTTTCACTGGGATCCTGGACAACACATTGTTGCAGTTGCATTGTGTTTTTGTAATGTGGCTTTATGCTCTCATCTTGGTTTTCTTGCTTTTTTACATTTCTATTAGGTATTATGGAAAGTGTAATTTAAAGATACTGATATAACAGGGGGATATTATGAATCCAATATATTACTGTTTGAGATTCTGCCGCAATAAAAAAAGTAAAATTATATGAAACTATATTTCAGAACAATACCATTCAAAATGTTTTAAATGGAAAATATCTTTCCAGACAGTTTTACCACATAGGTGAAAACTTTAGTTGCAGGCTGGTATAATGTTTAAAGTGCTTACCTGACAGACACAAAGTACAGGGTTTGATTCTCACCTTTGAAGGAGAAATTGGCTTGGGTAAAAAATATACTCAAATCCAACTTCTCAAATTAATCACCAGCAATTCCTCATACAAGATGATTTCTGCCCTATCATGTTACTTCCACAACCATTCTTTGTTTCATTACCAACATAAACCACAACATAAATATATGCAACCTAATATTTTCAGTGTTCCTTGACCTGTCAAAATTATGTGACTCAAGTCTTCATTACTAGGTTGATTCAAAAACTTGCCTTTCTGGGACTGGATACATAATCACTCTCCTGGTGCAAAATCAATGTCTCCAATAGATCACAGGCTCTGAAACAGCAAAACACTTTCTCTTCCTTTCTCCCGGTCTCAGAAGGAGTATCCCTGGGGTTCAATCTCAGAGCCTTACTCTTTATCATATTCATTAATGATCGACATACAACCAGTAAACATTCTACCACTGTGAAGTATGCAGATGACAGCAGTCTTCCTCAAAGCTAAAAGCCTTGTTAACCTTTGAAAGCTAACCCAGGAATCTGCCATCTCCTTTAAATCTAGGATCTCCAGTTCCAACTGTTTCTGAATAAAAAAAAAAAAAAAAAAAAAAAAAAAACTAAAATAATCTTATTTACCCCAAATATCACTCTAACTAAAAAACAATCTCCACACCGAAACTTCCTCAAACAGCCTTAAAAATTAATTAGTTGTCAATAGTAAGCTGCTAGGAATCACTGTTGATGAACAATTAAAATGTGACTACCATGTAAAAGACACAGTTTATAAAATCCTTCAGAAGCTAGGCTCACTGAACAGTATGCCTTCTGCTTCCTAAATCCCTCTGCATTGCTACTGAGCTGATTAGCCTACAAGTCTTACAATCCAACCTCTTCGAGCAATGTTATAATAAAGTTATAAAATTTGTCACCATCTTATCTTAAGAAACACACTACAGCCTCACTATTAATGCTTTCATGGCTGGAACTACCCCGGTACTTAATTACATGTATACTGATTTGGGAAATTAGCACTATTGCATGCTTTAAAAGGGTAGCAAGATCATTTAAACTTGTTTGCTTATAAGTGTATATGGCCAGGCATCTTATGGTCCCTGTGATTCCTTGCCTTATATGTTGTGTTCCTATCTGTGCACACTGCTGTCATGGATAGTCAACCCCCTTGCTGCAACTGGTACAGGGCACTTTAAGTAACTGTATGTCATTATCATAGTTGTCCACACTTCTGTTTCTAAACGTCATTGATTCATAAAACAAAAATTCACATTTTTTAGTTCTGGGTTACATCCTAGCAAACTGCTTGACACTACAGACCCTTTCAGTACTCTAGCACAATTGCAATCATTCTACTGTTGGAGGAGAAATCAAGAACCAAATAGTAAAGCCCCAGAGAATGCTAAGGAGCCAGTAGGACTTAAAGGGGTATGCAAAAAGTTTTAGACAGGTTGTGAAAAGAAAGCATGGAATGCTAAGAGAAAAGATGATAAAATTACTAGAAAAAATGTTTTCAGCAGAGAATTAGAATGTATAATAGTGTTGTGCAATTGCAGAAAGTTGTGTTATATACTGGCAAATAATTTATAAATATGTTACTTTATTATGGTGTTTTAATAAAGTATTAAATACCCATAAAGTTGGGAATTAAGAAAGAACGTAAAGTTACTTTTGCTATAAGGACATTGGAAGCTGAGGCTGCACCATGGTGCTTCCCTTTACTAAACCTTCCGTCGGTTTGTGTAAGTACTTTTTCTGTTGGATTACATGCATAAAGGAGGCTATTCAAATGAATCAGATATCTGTTTGATTTGCAAACTCTGTTAAGGGTAAAAGCAATAGGAAATCATTGCTTTATGAATGGCATATGTAGATGACACTTGATAAACATTAATGAAGAGGATGTGTACCATCCTGTAAGAAAGCAACATTTTTGCCATTTTTCCTTGCAAACAAACTGTGTCACATACAGTCAGAATGCACCAATACACAGTGCAGTATACATACCTACAGTATTATTTCAACTGCACAATCCACTGAACTCACTGTTACACTTCTACACAATATTGTAATTTGTATAGATGGTTGCTTCATTGCATTATTATTTCAGTTGTACAAAGTACAGCGTTGTAAGACAGTAAACAAAATGACACTGCAGTATTTATTGAAATGCACAAAGTACATCATTGTGGGGTGTGTGCAAGTACAAAAGTAAATGCAGTGGTCTACAAAGATTTACAGTGCAATATATTCAATTTTATATTGTCGTGTGACACTCTTTGAGTGGGTAAAGGCTGCCCTGTGTTTCTGTTTTATTTTAGTAATACCTGATATAAATAATAAAATTTGCCTATGGTAAAATTCATTGTTATTTGTTATAAAAAGAAATAAACAACCCTAAATAAATTCAAACACTTTAATAAAACTTTGTTGTAGGTGATTTTGTCCCGCAAAAGAGACCACATCAGAATGAAGTTGTAAAGCATTAAACACACTTTTAGATACAATGCAATACTACTGCAATGCAATACTACAGGCCTTATCATTCGACTCAACATATGATCAGTGCTTCAACTGCTTTCTTTTTAAATAAGTTTTAAAATTCTTATAATCATTTAAACCAGGAAAGTTACAAGCATCCAAACATTGTATTTGTTAATTTACTGTTATCTGTTATCCAGAGCATGCATATGGTTATAAATAAGAAATCAAACTTACTGTTGATATACTTCGTTCTGCTAATCTCTATAGGTTGAGCAGTATGTTGAAGTCAACCCTATAATAGAAATTTTACATTTAGCAGCAATGCGTCTTTCAGCTAAATCATATCCGACTTAAGAAACCATTGGATATGTTACCATTACAATGAAAGATATCACCAACATTTTACAGAAATGGAACACAAAACAAACATAAATGAAGAGATACATGTCAGCATGTGTATTAAAACACAAGGAAACACCATGTTTATCTAGATAATTCATGTATAATAAGTATGAAAAGTGAAGCTGTTGAATATAAAACTATATAGATGTAGCACAAGCAATGATAAGTGTATTGTACGGAAGCACGGCACACATGCATACACATTTAAGTTTAAATAATCTGTTACCATCTTTTACTCATAAGAGTGACTACCTGATATTTTCGTACTCATTTTATTACCTGTTATTTATGTCTACAAACATGCCCTTAAAGATCACCCAGTAAATTCTAGATACCATTTTGCAGTCACAGAGCATTGCAGTTTAAAATCCATCCATCCGCAACCCCTTTTTCTCATTTTTGTATATGGGATCATGATGACACTTCAAGAGTAACAATTATAAAGAGCCAAGGTTTACACTGCCATGTGGCTAGCCCTGTTGCTTCTTCCATAACACACGCACTCACATGCACACTAACACCTATGGCCAATTTCCAGGCTCACACAGTTCTATGCATTTCTGTAACTATATAACTATAAACATGAATAGAATGAGAAGTGAGGTAATAAACAACAAAGCAGATAGACAGAAGCAAATAACTGTATGCATGTCCCAATTATCAATTTATCCATCTCATGAAAAAATGTCATTTCTGTACTGAAGTGGGGCTTTCCTTTCCTGAACTTACTCAATAGGATGACCTACCCAGAAGATCAGTTTACTAGCTGCCATATGGATCTGGTTGATGCTACCTTTTAATGGATACAAGAGAAAAAACACAAGCTTATGGAGAGGAATTGTTTTGGATATGCTGAAGGTTCAGGCCATGTTGTGGTTTGCCTTGCCTTTAGAGCTATATGCAATACAAGGCAAACCCCTACCGAAAGACAATCTTAAAAAGTTACTGTCAAACTTTCTCTGGGAAAGAGATCAATTCAGGGTTAGCTGGGGTATTCTCACTTTCAACTTCTCTTTAGGAGTTTTGGGGGTTCTGTATTTAAACTTTATGCCAAAGCAACAAAAGTGAAGACAGTTTGTCAGCTCATGTGTGAGGGATACAATTCTCTTTGGAAGGATATGCTTGTACATATCTTGGGTGCGCCATTATGAATTCTTGAATTAATAGCCCTAAATGCACCCATAAACTGAATGAGAACCTGATAATTTTCCAGGGGTTGCTCATAGGCTCTAATCCATGACAATTTATTAAGCTCACAGAAGGCATTGTCTCATATTTCTAGGTATTTTGGTGAAACAAGTTTTTTCTTCCTCTAGCCAGAATGTTTTGTAACTACATTGGACTAAATTACTGTGATCAACAATTCTATGATGGTGGAATATTGGCTTCACCCAATTTCCTTGAGACTTCTAAGGTAACATCCACCTATAGGGACTTTATATTTTTTAACTAAGGAGATCAGGAAGTTTAATCTTGATAAAGTAGCAAATAAAAATGATCTGTTGTTTATCAAATGGATTCTTGATGTCCACCTGAATTTTGTAGCAAGTGCTTTTTAGGAAGGGCTATAAAATATCCTTCTGGGTAAGAAATAAGGGGAAGCTAAACATTGAGATTTATGTGGGGAAAAAGAACTGGGGACCTCTATTCCTGTGAAGACCTGGGGGTGTCTGATTGGCACCTAAATACACCCCTCGCACTCTGACTTTTTTTTTTTTGACTGGAAGTACCAGATGAAATATTTTTATATAATAGCAAGGTTAACTATGCTATTCCCTATTGTTCCTTTCAATTGATGTCTAAGAGGAATAGTGGTGGATAAGAACCACATATTTTGAGATTGCCCTTCCCTGCATTTTTAATGCCTCATGGAGTGGCCTCTTGAGTTGTGTGTGTGTGTGTGTGTGTGTGTGTGTGTGTGTGTGTGTGTGTGTGTGTGTGTGTGTGTGTGTGTGTGTGTGTGTAGGGGGGTCCCTTACACCATTATGATTTTTTTATTAGTTGTGGATCAACTCAAAGATTTAACAAGATTCCATTTAGAGGCTCTTAATCCTTTGTTGCTTACTGTCAGGAACTATATTAAGCAGATATGAAATAAGAGGGCTCCCACAGCCCTTCAGGACCTGAGGAGTCTATTGCTTGAACTCTATGGAATTGAGCTGTTCATTTCCAGTGCAGAGACATGCAAACACTTAACTGAAAAATGGGCAGTGTTTGATATATGGTTGAGTTCCTAGATGGAGAGATGTCTAAAGCTGTATTTAACTCAACCCATCCAGAGAAAATTTAAAGGGAGATGCTTCCAATTTTGCTCTCTAGCAGTGTATATGCATCTTCAGAGTGGACAGTATGATTTGCTGCTTCTTTTGCCATTGCATTTCTGAAGTGAATCCAATGGACCATAACATGTAACTCTTTTTTGCCAATTGCCATTATAGTATACACAGTTACTATTAGTTTCTGTTGTGCACTGTGCTTGTAAGTTGGTATTTTTTCTTTTTTATTTAAATAAATTATTTAGAAACAAAAAAATTGGTTTATATATCTTTCATGCAAAATCCAGAAAAGGATTAAAACAGCAACAAAGTGTTTTGTAAGGCAAAAATATAATACGGCCACTAAAGCAACTTATATCTTGAGAGAGACTGAAATGGCAAAACCCCCAGACAGAATATTATCGGTAACCAGACTGTGCTGATGTGCACAGCAAGTGACTCTAGAGACAAAAGCACTGCAGTGTTTGGAAAACATGCATACCTCTCAGCTGTATTGAATTCCTCTGTAAGTACTGGTTGTTTTTTATTAGAGTGCCATGAATTCCCAAGTGGCCCCTTTAATTTCTGAATATCCATTTTTTTTAAAGTTTTTTTAATTTTCAAGTGAATTGTTCTGTGTGTGTGTGTGTGTGTGTGTGTGTGTGTGTGTGTGTGTGTGTGTGTGTGTGTGTGTGTGTGTGTGTGTGTGTGTGTGTTTAAAATGCCCCAGTTAGTTATAACTGGCAGTTATGGTTACTCAGACTCAAACCTGTAGCTTAGGTACAAGAAGCAAGAGTCTAAATTCTCTAACCATACCACCACCTGTGATTCAAGGAGTTAAGTCCATAGTTCTCAACTGTCCAATGTTTCACAGAATGTCTGGAATGTTTGGCTCATACTTTTGGTCTGTTCCTGTTAAAATTTGTGGTTTTCTGGCAAATCAGTGAGAAGTGAATTCACTAAATAATGATAGCTATTTAAGTTTGTCTTCCTATCTTTCATGAAACACATGGTAACACAAAAAATGTTATTATAGCAATTTGCTAAGATTATGCAAGCAATGTTTAAAATGTGTCCCTAATTTTGGGCCTTTGCCCCCCCCCCCCACCACTAAATTGTAGATTTTTTTACAGATTTCTTGTGCTGCATAGTTCTTCAGGGGGAGAGACACTTATTCCAAGTCTGTTTGTGTTGTTAGTAGCACAACAGGTAGTATACTTGCTTTTGATGCAGAAGCCTGTGGGTTCTACTCCCACAGTATGTAGATGGATTACTGATATTGTGCTGTACTTTTAAAGGGGGTGGATGCTGCAGTCCTGAGAATGTCCTCTTTGGCAGAGATACTTAGTAACTATGAACCTGTTATCAGTTTGCCATCCATTCCCTATTTCAATATTACTAGCTTATCATTTTTTTAATGGAACAAAGGCAATTTATTCTTCAAGGACAACAGGCACTTTATTTGTTGATGGAACAATGAAATATATAAAGTTATTTGCTATCAACAACCTCTTCATTAGTTACAGAAGATCTCTTTAATGTGGAATTATTTAGATGACTTTTACTTCTGCAGAGATTGTATATATTTACTGATACTGGTGGATTGTAATGACAGATGATTGAGTAGACTTTTATGATGGAAATGTTCTGAATTGGGCAGTTTTGTCATTATCGGTTCATGCATTTTGTTTCATTGCTTACTGGAAAAATGTTCAAAACAATACATTTAAAATGTGCTCTAGCAAGTGTGCTGTATTATACAAGGAATATAATTTAATACAATGAGGAAGGTGTATCAAAGAACACATGTATGTTTGCATAGTCCTAAATATGTGTGGAAAGGGCCAATGATTAGAAAACAGCCCAAAGGTAATCTTTATCCACCACTGGTATGTATTTTCTTTGAATGTGGGTTTCATTGCTGTTTCAATGAATGTGAGTTTCAAGGGCAGATACATTTTAATGTTAAGTCTATTTGCATTGTGAGACTATATTGCTTTGTTTAGCATATGTTTATTAGTGTTTGTGCTATGAAATGTAAAATAAAAGTTCTTAATGAAATCCAAATAATCATTGTAGAAGTAAAGCATAAAGCAGTATGCACATTAAAGTATTTATAGTAAATGGAGAGAAATAGCCAAGCAATGGGAGATTTGAGTGGCTGAAGGGGGAGGGCTGTGTATGGAGGGGTCCCATTCGACCATGATTTTGGGAGGGGGGGGGGAGTACAGAAAACTCAAGGACAGGCCCGGCTGGCACAAACTCTAGCTATGCCACTGATCACTGGGCAATGCAGAATGACCTTTACAGGTCCTAGCAAACTATAATATTCTTTTGCTAAGATTAGAATATTGCCTACCATTAAATGCCCTATTTTTACCACAAAATCCACATACTGCAAGTCACCAAAAACAAAATCCCATGGTTCATTATTTCACCCTTTCCAGTGAATGTCATTGCTTATATTTTATATTTAAATTTAGCTTGTATTCATTTAGAGACAACATGGAAACTAAACTACTGAGCCCGCCCTTTAATCTTTACCACTAATGAAAAGCATTTTCTAAAATTATCCCTGAATCTTGTAGAAATGTATCTCAGAAATGAGAAAAAGTGAGAATATTTTCATTTTTAAACAAAACAGCGAAAGGCAATGTTAGTTCAGGAGCCTAAATGTAAGTGTTTCAAAGGTAATGTTTTGTATGGATACTTCTGCAATAGATTGCTTAAATATTTTCCATAGAAAATATTGTTTCATAATGATGATTTTTGTAGAAATTATGTTGAATGTATTGCTAGTGTTAGCTAAATCTGTATATTTCTAAGGTATTACAGTTATTTGAATTCAATTAATTGCTACACTTCTCTCCTTTGAAAGAATTGATTGCATTTGCCAATAAGGGCTCAGTCTGTAAATCTACCTATCTGCTGATTTCCTCTGTTTAAAGCCAGCTCATTTATTTTCTGGATATAGAAGGTTGAAGCAGTTAATTTTATTTTTATAAAATTAAAATTGTATTTTAGTTTTGCAGTTTGCACACGTTCAAATATTATAAACAAAACACTATTGTTTTGTGTTTCATTATCATATTTTGTCTGTTCTTCAGTTTGCGTTGAAAAGTTGGTATCCCTTAGCCAAGTTTATTGACATAAAATGTAAGAAATTGGTCTGAGAGGATCCCAGTATTTGTAGGGACTCTCAGGATTTTTGGAATAAGTTGAATGACATTGAGTTCAAAGAAGGGTATGTGTTTATCATGGTTGATGTAAGGGACATATGCTCAGTCATTCCACATAATATTGGTTTGGAATGGTATACTGAGTTTTTATTTCACAAGGGGATGATGCAAATAGAAATTAAATTGTTGGAACATCTGTTGGAAATGGTGTTAAAAATAACTTTATTTTTGAAAAGGAATGTTTTTGCAAGAGAGAAGGAGTTTCTATGGGTGCAGTATGTGGTGGAGCTTATGCCAACATTGTTATGCTGCATGGGAGCATTTGTTTTTATTTAATTCTGCCTTTTATCAATACTGTCAACTATATACATTGTTTTTGGATTACTTGTTTATTCCATGGAAGGATCCCAAATTATTGATTGTGCAGTTTTTGGTTTACTTGAACAGTACCACACAATTTTTGAAATTTCCCCACTCTGAGGATGAGCAAGAAATCTCCTTTTTTAGATATACATTTGAGTAAATATCTGACAAATAGGAGATTTGTCACTAGAATTTTTCAAAAAGAGACATACTCAAATGTTTTTTTACACTTTTCAAGCAACCACCCATTCAAGCAGAAATGAACAGTCGTTAAAGGGCAGTTCATGAGGGCGGCAAGAATGGTGCCAACATTCGAGCTATTTTTAGAAGAATGTGAGATATTGAAAGATATGTTTTTAAAGCGAGGTTAGTCATATGCATTTGTGTATGAGATCATGTTAGAAGTTATTAATAAAAGAGAAAGTGGTCATTTTGAACCCATCTTAAAAGGGTGAAGGGTTTTAGGTTGGCAGTGGAAGTTGATAGCAATGAAACAAATGATGTAAGTAGTGAAGCTAGTACTGAGCTTCTAAGTGTTGAATCTGTAAATCATAACAACTATGTATGCTCCTTTGTTACCATATTTGGAACTAACAGCAAACATATCAGGCATATTATAAAGAAAAATTGGAAATTTTACAGTATGAAAGTGAAATGAGAGACCTAATAGGTGCTGTACCTGTAAATGTGTATCGCAGGAGTAGAAAATTGAAGGGCTTGTTTGAAAGAGCGGTTAAGTATAAGCGGGAAGGGTTTATGAAGAAATGTGGGTGCTGCCCATATTATTTTGTAATAATTCACTGGATTTATACTTGTTATGTATGTCTGGAGGCTTTCTCCCCGGGCCTCCGCTGAAAATCAACCTATATCCAGTCGGACTTTCCCGGTTAACAAATGTAAAATAAAATAAATAAATAAATAAAATTATGCCTATGTTGCAGAGATTGCTGAGACAGTGATTAATAGTTTTATATTTAAACCAGTGGAAAATATTTAGTGTTACTCAGAGAGGGTGGTATATAGCACCCAATGTCTTTTATGTGCAGGTTTTTATATCGATAAAACAAACAGGAAATTAAAAAAGTCGTATTTATGAACATCTTAGAGCAATCAGAAAAAAAATTATGGAACCAATGCCCTTGCTAAGCACTGTATGGATTTTCATGGGCATTCTTTTAAGTTTTTTTGTGCTGGACTCATTGAAGGTTGGTGAAAGGAGTCGAGCATGGTCATTACATCTAGACAGGAAAAAATTGACCTGGCAACTATGTTTAAGGGTCAGCCTTTGGCCAGGTCTCAATGAATGTATTTCTATTAAGTATTCTAAGGTTGAAGACACTGGAAAGATGACCTGATTTATTTTAATATGCATGGAAACATGTAAACTAAATTAAGTTGCTTTGAATAAGGTTTTAAAGTAAACACCTGTTTTTGTATTTATATTTAACATATATGCTACCTATTTCATTTTTTGAGATGTGTTAGAATGAATTTTATAGTTTTTAAAGGTTTTGTAAATATTCGTGGATATTTATTAATATTTATAAATATTCATAAATATGCATGCAGAGATTTGCTCCCACTGGCTGGAATCATAGGGTGTGTGCTATTTCTATGAAGTCATTACTAATTGAAGGTATTTAACATGAGCTGCATTTTTTTAAGCTGTCTGAAGATGTTTCTTATGGTAGAAATGAAAGCACTAATTTTATTTGTGTTTTGATTAAATAAAGTGTGGTCTTCATGGAAAAATGGACTTAGAACATTGGATTTTACATTTTTGTACCTCACTGGAGTAGTCACTTTTCCTGCTTTCTGGTCTGGTTTTCTTCAGTTTGTGGTTTTCTGGCTTATTGGTGGTTTGAAGTCTAAAACTAAAATGCCTATCATTATTTAATGACAATTTATCACTGATTTCCACAAAAAACACACATTTTATGAAAAACACCAACAATTTGAAGCAAAAATCTGGACATTCTGCAAAATTATGGACAGTTGAGAGATCCAACTGAGGCAGTCATGAGTAGGTGAATAGTAAGCTACCAGTATTTTACAAGAGAGAGGAGTTCTGCTTTGCCTGGTGGCTGTCACTGAAGACATGTAACCATATCAGTATTGAGAGTTTGTCACTGTAGGGTCCATAGCGGGATATTCACATGAAAGCAAGACTTTTCTACATTCATGTTTTTGAATACCTTAAATTGTGGAAAAGCTAAGCTTCCCATATAGGGAATGATATACCCTGATCCTGCTGTGCAAGTCTTTCCTCAAGAGGGAACACAGAGGTGAAATAATGAGCTTCTGGCAAGCAAAAGCACAGGAGACACCAGGATGGTATGTGAGAAACCAAAAATGTAAAACCTCAGAAAAGTGCTATTGGTCATACATAAAGCCATGACTGGTTGAGCAGGACAACACAAACAACATAACTTCAGCATGATATGAATGTGTGTACCCCTTTGTCTGGTTCTGCAAAAGGTATACTGCCAAAACATTTTTTTTTGTTACATATTTTGATGAATAAATAAATACACCATCCATTTTTATGCATACCCGGCAGTCCGGTTTTCTGTGGCATTCTTTTTGCATGTCTTGGTTCATCTGGGGTCCATGTCTTATCGAAAACATTTTGTTTTTGCATGGGACTGTGGATAGCAACATCTTATTAAACTCTGTCTTACACAGTAAAAAAAACAACCTAAAAAATCAGATTTTGAAATTCCATTCTCATTTTCAGGCTCATTGATTCATATCATGCTAACATGTCATTGTCTGTGAGTAAGGAATTGCAAATATCATTCATATTTTATTTATTTATTTGTTTGTTTATTTATTGTAAGGACATTCATTTGAAATTGTGTGATCATATGAGTGTCTGTAGCAAAAAGTATATTAAATTTCACTTGCAATACATACTGTAATGACAGTGAGCAAAAGACATATTTTCCCATCAATAATATCAGTGCACATGATGATGTGATGCTATTCAGAATCAGTGGGGATGAGCTTTAAGATAATTGCATTAACATATCTGAGTGCCTTTTGTAAAATACAGCATAGCCTAACATTTATTTGAAGATTTCCTTTATCTATCCTGAAACCTAAAAGAATACACCCAGACAGTTTTTTGTTTTATTTTTATATATATGTACCAAGCCTTTTTCTACTTTATATAACTGTGGTAGTGAAAGTTGATTATCTGCTATTAGTAATAACATTGTGTAAGGCAGCATATACATAATTTTTATAATTTATATCAGGAGATTGTTGCATTCATTCAAGCATATTGCACATTAGATTTGTGTTAAGGCTACCACAAGATATTGTACTGCAGCTGAATCAGCAAAGTATAGCATTACAAGACAGCAGGTCAGATACAGCACAAGGTGACCTAAGCATATGCCTGGAGCCTGGACCTGGCAGGGGGCCTGTAAAAGCTGGCAAAAGAAACATCAGTTGTGCTGTTTCATTTACACCTATGACAGCTCCAATTTAATCTCTTTTGATTGCTCAACTGTAGAGATGAAAAGAGAGATGCCCTAAAACTTTTAATGATCAAAAAAGACCAATGAGCATACAAGCCACCATTCTTTTACAAGCATGTTTGGGAATGGCTGTTACCATGCAGAGCTGTAGACATTGCCATATGCTGTACATGTGGATCTTGTAACTGTGTACTGTTTTGTGTGCAAGTGAGTGTACAAGTATATGCCCATGTGTGTGTGTGTGTGTGCATGTGTGTACAAGTATGTGCTTGTGTATGTATGTGTGTGATCAACCCATTTACAGAACTTTATTTAGCAAACCATTTTGACCTATTCAGGTAGTGTCATTCATTAAAGGCTTGTAGGTTCTTGTTTGTGAACTGCATATCAGTGCAAAACCTGTTCAATTAACTTTTTTAGTGAATTAGACTTGTACCTGCGGTAGCGTTATCGCCTCACAGTAAGACGCTGTCTGGTTCGATTCTCAGCTAGAGCATCTTCTGCGTAGAGACATGCATGAATGGGCGTACCTTAGCTGAAGGTTGTGTGTCAGGGCTGGTAACTCGGCACATAAAAATCAACTACCAATCATTAGCGGACTGGAGTTCCGCTGTGGCGACCCCTAACCGGGAAAAGCCGAAAGACACAACACAACAGTGAATTAGACTTGTCTGCCTCTTCTCTGAAACTGGTTTTGCAGAAAGTTTGATTTTGCTTCATATTTTTGTCACCTTTGAGAAAGCCTTTTCTTTTATTTATTTTTATATTTATTTATTTATTTTGTTGTAAATAGTTGAGGACTTTGGAGTTAGTTAATAATATTAGACAAGAGCATTTTTATAGCTCTTATTGTTCAGAAAATGCAAGTTGATGCCAGTTCTGTTAGTGTTTTAAATTATTAGATTTGTCTGCCAATCATCTGTCACTGACTTTTACAGAACATTTTTGATATTGCGTTATATTCTTGCTGTTTCCGTGTAAAATAATTTTTATTTGTTTTTGCTTATTCTCTGGCAAATTGTTGAGGATTATAGTTAGTCAATAATGTCAGTAATTATGAGTTTCACAGTTCTGCCTATGTTATACTCTATTTTTCTTTTAGCTTTTTAAGTGAATTAGAGTGATTTTTGTAGTCAAATTGAAGGTTTTGATTTCTTTCACCTCCATTTTCCAGTGTCATGATATTGAGTAAGCCACTTAACCAGACAGTACCATAGGTCATTTCCAAAAAGGGACATTTTCAGTGTCTTTATCCAATTAAGAACTAAATAAAGTAATGAAATAATAAAACAATAAATAAATAAATAAATAAATAAATGTTCCTTTTTGGGTGCTTGTGAACCCTCACACACATTATTTGCTTTATCCAGAACTATTTAACAAAGAAGTTGAAAGGTATTCTAACATTACTCGCTGGTAAACTGTTTTGGATTGCATTTACTAAATCATGACAATATCTCAGATACTGAATCTTCAGAAAATACTTGCTAATGCAAAGCTTGTTATTCTTTCAACTTTCTAAGTAAATAAGGGGGGGTGCTTAAAATCTATTCCTTATTTTGGTTCTTTGTGTCTTATTCTGGAACTGAAAATTTGTTGCAACAGAGGGGATTGAAATGGGTTTTGCTCTATTAATCTGGCAACTGTTAATTATTTTGACCTCATATTTATATACTGTTCTTCATAAAATGCGTGTTTTTCTGGTTAAGTGCTGTGGATTACAGTCACTAAATAATAACACACATGAATTTCAGAGTTCATAGCCATCAAAAAATCATTCTAATAGTAAATCTGTTATACTAGCAACATTATAAGTATATAACAGCACTATTTAAATCTGTTCTGATTTTGACTCTTTTGTCTCTGATTCTTGAGCTAAGAGGTTGGAAGGGCATGGGGGTTAATGGGGTGCAGTGTATGGTTCTAATAACAATGAGCTAAGATGGATTTCTAAGTCATTATTTATGTATTTGGTCATTTATTTGATTACACAAAAACATCTGAGGTATACACATTGATACAAGGGGCGGAAATTGATGGTTTGTTTACTCAAAGCTGCAGTGAATTAGGCCTTCTATCCTTGCTCTGCTGTTTTTCAAAAAACTGCTATCAACCAAAGATAATTGTTTATTTTCAACTGTTTTCTTCACCTCTGATTAATTAAAACAATATTTGCTGCATATCTGTTTGTTTAAACTGTGCGGCTGTATTTTACTGCATTTTCAGACTTTCTGCTAATTGAATTCCCCTTACAACTATACTTACTGTTCATCTGCTTGTTCTGTCCATTTTAATTGTTGCTGCACTTGAAAAATGCTAACATAGACTAGGTTCAGGATCTACTCAATTTAGTACTGTTTGTGACCTTTGGAACTTGTATTACAGTTAATCTTTTGTCTGGCGAGGCTTAGCTGTGCCTCACAAGAGGAGGTTAGTTTGGTTTGATCTAGTTAGAGTTACTGCTACAGGGCTTTGTTTAGGTTGTTTTTGATTGGATAATTTGAACTTTGGCTCATTCTTGTATCTCTGCCTTAAATAGCCAGAGTTTGAACCAGTCTGTGTTTGTTTGCTCAAAGCTGTAGTGAGTTAGGCCTTCTGCCCTTGCTCTGCTGTTTTCCAAAAAAACTGCTGTGAGACTACAAAAGATAAGTGCTTATTTTCAACTGTTTTCTGCACTTCTGATTGACTAAAACAATATTTGCTGGATATCTATTGTTTAAACTGTGCAACTGTATTTTAGGCTTATTGAACTGAATCCTTACATCTGTTCTGCTCTCTATCTTCTTTTTGTTTTTCTCACCCACCTGCCCAACTGTTGTTGTGGTCTTAAAGCTTGGTGGCTTTTGAGTTGCCTGCCTCTACTATAAATTTGATATTGGACACTCCTCCCTGTCCCATTGCATCAGCTCATTCTACTGACTGCAGTGAGATAATTTGTGAAGTCCCACCGCTTAGCTTCTTAACCTTGAATTATCTTCAGTTTCCTCCCTTTCTACTTAAAAAATGCACTTTATTCAACTGCTCCTACTGTATTTCTGCCTCTTCCTACTTTATTTTACTGCTTGTACTTAAAAGTGTTCAATTGTATTTAATCTGCTGCATTTATCACTGCTTGTCATTAGTCTGATTAATTTGAGGACAGTATTATACTCAATTGCAGCTTTAATAAAACTGTTTTCTTGCTGTTGTAATTGTGATCTTATGCACTTTGAATTTCTGATGCTCCTGTGTTTTGTAACATAGGATGGATTCAGACTTCCTGAATCTAGACTATTTTTAATCACATGAGCACTAAAACCAGCTCTTCACTGAGATACTGAATGATTTGAGACATCCATTGCTCCTAAATAATTTTAAGTGCCTGTTCTTGCTTTTGCATTGTACTTTTTGTATAGTACTTTTAATTGTATTTGCATTCTACTGTCTGTTTGAATTATCTGAACTGTTTATTTGCCACATTTTACTGTAGATGGTACTAGTTCAGTTGCAGCATAGCGCAGTTCCAGGTTTGCTGTTTCTAGGACTGTTTTTTTAACTTCTGAGCATCAAGTTCAAGTCATCTTTGCTGGAGAAGGGCTCTTCTGCACCCTTGATGGAAGAGAATGCTGTCTTGGTCCCATCTAATTAACAGTAACTGGACCAGAGCTCAGACAGAGTATTTTTATTAGCTAGTTTGAGTTAAAAGGGTTATTTATTGTTTTATTTAAGCCCTCCATTTGTGCCTGTTTGTGTGTAGCACACCATCGCTCACTGCTGCATAGTGGTGGTTACCACTGGTGGTTAAAGACGCAAATATTTTGTCTGTTAAATTTTTCCTTAGCACTTTGCTTGTGGTTCTATAGAGATTGTCCATGGCCCTGCTCTACTGTCAGGTGGAAAACTAAGCCTAGCCTCAGAGATACCAACACACCTCTCACTCACTAGCTTAGACTTAGACATTTGTGCAGTCATGGAGACCTGGTTCAAGGCTGTGGAGAGCACCCAATCCATACTGGGTTACACCTCCTTCCACATGTTCAGACCACAAACTGAAGGCACGAACACTAAAGGAGGTGGATTATCAGTATTCATTAAAGATACATACACCTCCAAATTGGTTAAACAGTACGATTCCCTGATGATAATTCAGATGCAATTAACTGTTGGTAGGACACCTGTTCAGGTCATTGTCAGCTATAGGACTCCTTCCATGAATCAGGACACCCACTCTGCCTATTTGGATCTACTTGAGTCTATCATGATACCATGGTTTAGGGCAACTTTAACTACCCTTCCATTGACTGGGTAACTTATTCATACTCAAACTCACTTGCCCAAAGGTTCCTCAACTTTGTTAACTCCAATGGCCTGGACCAGCTGGTTGACATCCCCACAAGGGGTGCCAACATCCTGGATCTGGTACTTACCAATATGGGGAATCACTGACCACCCCCACTGTGAGGTCTTCTCCCCAGCAGCAACTAAACTAAAAAAACTTCTCCAAAGCAGATTATAACCTCTTACGGGATGGTATAAATAGCTTTACTGCACCTCCCTCCTCAGATGGAACTGGCAATTATGCCTAGTTCTACACAAATGTTTTATTCAAACACCTGCATAAATGCATTGACTTGGCTGTACCTGATAAAACAAGCTCCTCAAGGAAGAGTAAACCTGCCTGGTGGACAACTGCCATTAACAATCTTTACAATAAGAGGAAGAAATTGCTGTCTAGGAGTAAGAGAGAGTGAGCCCTAAACTGGAAACACTCCCTGCTCAGCTTAAACAAGCAAATAAAACTTCTTGTGAAGTCCGCCAGACAAATTACAAATTCAAATTAGCTTCCTCAGTTAAGGGCAGCCATAAGGGATTCTTTATTTACATCCATAACCTAAAAGGATAGGTCCAGATTTCTGCTGAACTGGTAGTTAATGATACCACATATACTGAGCCTGTGGATAACCTGTTAGCTGACAGCTTTTGTGAAAACTTCACTCCCCTGTCCCCACCACACATACACCATGACACCCCATACCACCTATCCTTTACCTTGTATCTCTAAAGAGCAGGTCAACCCCATGACATCCCTACCACCTGTCCTTTACCTTGTATCTCTAAAGAGCAGGTCATAAACACCCTCTCTAAGGCCAAAAACACAGCATCTATGGGACCTAATAAAATCCCAGGTTGAGTCCAACATGGGCTCAAACAAGACTTAGCAACACCAGTGGGTACACTTTTCAGTCATAGTCTAAAATCAACTTCATCCCTACTGAATGGAAAATGGCCACTGTTATCCCCTTGCACAAAGGTGGTGCTTCCACTGACCCCGGGAACTATAGACCTATTAGCCTGACTAGCCTTATCTGTAAGGCCATGGAGTGAATCATCATGGACCTTATCAACAAAGATATAGGTAATCTCCAAACACTTCACCCTACTCAGTTTGGATTTGTCAAAGGGAGATTATGCCTGCTAAACCTGGTGGACTTCTTTGAGACAGTCACCAAGGCCTTGGATGAGGTGAAATCTGTGCATAAAACCTACCTAGACTTAGCCAAGGCATTTAACACTATTCCACACTCAGGCATCATTGGCAAACTCATCCAGCTAGATATCAACCCTTATATTGTTAGATGGGTCACTAACTGGCTCACTGATAGAATCCATATAGTTAAAATAGGGGAATCCACCTCCAACAGCAGACCTGTAACCAGTGGTGTTCCACAGGGATCAGTCCTGGGGACCTCTACTGTTTTTAATCTACTTCTCAGAAGTACAAGCTAAAACTAAAGGTCTGTGGCTGACAAAGTTTGCTGATGACTGCAAACTGGGAGCAGTCTTTGAATCTCCAAACTATGTCAACCTCCTATAAGAGTGTCTTATACAAACAAATGATTGGTGCCAAAGTCACCAGCCTTAAACTCAATGCAAAAGAAATGTATTATTATCCCTTTTGGTAAGTGCAATGTTCTTGCTAACTACCACATCAATAACAACACCCTAAGTGTGCACTCAGTGGTGAGAGACCTGGGCACACAGGTTGACAGCAACCTTAGCTTTGATCACCATGTCTCCACAGCAAGAAGGGCATTCTATATTGTTCATCTCATAAGTAAGAGCATTGCATCCAGAAACAAAGAAGTTATAACCTCTCTGTACTCTTCTCTCATTAGGCCAATAATTGAGTATAACATCCCTTTTGGTATGTACCTTTCCAAGCATCTGCAGCAACTGGGGAGACAACAAAGGTTCCTCACAGAGAAAATTCAAGGTCTTCAGCATCTGTCCTATATGGATTGTCTGAAATCACTGTCACTTTATTCTGCCTCATATAGACTACTCAGAGACAATCTATGCCTTGCATATAGGGCAATCTTTGACTCCGCTTTATTGGAAATGCTGCATATCTGCAAGTCAAATGGTAGAAGGTTTCTCGCTCTAAAGACCTTAACCTGGTATGTGACATTAATAGAACCTGCTGGAGGGACAGATTTGTCTCCCGGATGTTACCACACCTTTGGAACAGACCCACTTCATGTCAAACACAGCACCTCATTGACTTTCTTCAAATACAGTCTGGACAATTGGATGGGTAACCATAAATTTACCACTGGGGTTCCACCTGTGTCCCCCTTGGACAGGGGCAATTGGTGCTGATCATGGAAATAAGGGTAGAACTTGGCTAGGCCTGTAAGAGCCCCGGGGCTATTAGCCTAGTACCTTCCTATGATTCTATGATCCTATGATAACATTTGCACTGTGGGATTATGAGGTTCAAATGTCCTCACTGCATCCTACAACAAAAAGGAAATGAGGAGCTATACTGCTAGATAAATCTGATTTAGTCACACAATTTCTAGAAGCTTTTCAATTTCCAGGTGGTGAGTTAACAGACATTAAAATAAGGCTTGGGGGCAGAATCATGACTATAGATACTGCCTACTGTCATCCAACATTAAAACCAGCTAGAACTAGACAACAGCTACTTCTTTAATCTTTAATCCTAACAGGTGATTTTAATAAACGTATGACCCCCAAATAATTCAATGACCACCAAAACATTCAGACTTGTTTCAGCAGCAAAATTCTTGAAAGGCTGGGTAGAAGAGATGCGTTTTCTTGATTTAGGGTCAAACCCCATCAATGTATCATGTATTTATACACATCACTCCTTGTGATTAAGTTCCTCCTCAAGAACTGATAGAATTTGTATAGATATGGAATTGATAGACTCAGCCCCGGTCTTAGTACACTACCATGTCTATATTCAGACCATGAAACACTCTACTGCCACTTCATAAAAATCCTGCCACCTCCAACATGGGCATGGGCATTCTCCCCTGCTGTACATGAAGACCTACACTTAATCAGTGGGTTTTAAAAATAACACAACATTTTTTAAAAATACATGAAGGTGAAATATCCACTCCACTTTTTTGGGATACATATAAAGTGTTTCTTCACACTTATTTGAGATCATAGGACAATAGTTTGTGGAAACAGTTGCATGTTTTTAACAGTTGAGCTCCGCAGGAAACAGGTAAATTATCTAAAGATTTACAAGATATTTCAGATAAAAAGCAAGATGTATTAAAATAGAATGATGCAAATTGCACATGATAATTTGTATCTTTAATATTATGAAGTATTTCCATGGGTCTAGTCCAGGTTAGCAAAGAAATTTTGCCTGAAGGACTCCTGGCTATTCTTGACTGAGCTTTCCAAGTACAAAGTCACAGGCCAGAACCAAACCCTAATCACCCTGGATGTTTTGCCCCTGTACACAAGCATCCCACATAAGAAAGGCACTGAGTTAGTCAGTAGTTTTTGGAGGAAACACACCAGGTTAGGAAGAAAAAGGATTAAGGGACTTATGGAACCCATGTCCCTGGTGCTTAATAACAACTTTTTGGAGTTCCAAAAGAACATCTACCAACAGACACGAGGAGTAGCCATGCCCATGAGAATGGCCCTAACCTATGCTAACTTAATGCTCAGTCCCTGGGAAGACAAAACACTCACTCACATTAAAGGGCTCAAAAATTTGTCTATACAAAAGATAGACAGACAACATCTTTTTCATCTGAGAGGGCACTCACACAGAACTGGACCTTTTCCTTCAGAAAATAGATTCTAGCAAACAGTTCTTGGCGTTCACCCTGTCTGGCAAGGGCGTGGAGATCCATTTCTTGGATCTTACCATTTCTTTAGACACTAAAAAGAAAACGTTTAGCTCCAACCTGTACAGAAAAGAAACATTCCAAAACAACTACTTTGACTACCAACATCAGCACCCTCCCTGCATGAAAAAGAACATCATTAAGGGACAGTGCATTAGAATTAGCAGGATAACTAGCAATGACCAGGCATTTCTCAAAGAATGTTCTCTCTTAAAACAGTTATTCCTACAGAGGCACTATCCGGACCACATCATAAATTCCCAAATAAAATTTGTAGTCCAAATCAGGGACACCAAGTACCCACCCATTCTTCGAAGCAGGTTCACACCAGCAGGCCCCAAACCCCCAGAAAGCATACCCAAGATTCCCAATCCCCATTTCTGTGGATGCAACCACACTCAGGGAAATCCTTAGCAAACACTGGAGGATCATTGAAAGCACCCCTGACATGGCCCCCTTACTAGGGACAGCACCCTCATTCAACTACAAAAGGTAGTGTGATCTGAAGCACACCTTTGAAATCATGACAAATATTGGGCAGACCCCCTCCGCACCCACAGGCATGAGTCAATGTGGGTACTGCAACTGGTGCAAAAAGGTACTGGCCACAGATATAGTAATCCTGAAAACCCCAAAGCACCAAATCCAAATTCAGTGCCACTGTAACGGTTAATCTACCAATATAGTCTACATAGGTATCTACACACACTGTGAGGCCTATTGCATAGGGAAAACAACAAGGAAACTAAAGGTCAGGATCATGAAACACTTTCAGGCCATAGAATCACAAGATGAGAGAAATGCTCTAGCCAAACATAGCAGGGCCTGGCCCACACACACAGACTACAGATTTGCTGCCATTGAACAGGTATACCTCCTTTTTGGAGATCCCAATCCAATACTGGAAATTAAAGAGTGAAAATGGCAAATCTTGCTTCACACAGACAAAGAGCCAGGGCTTAATGGCCACATTAACATTAAATGTATGCTGAGCTGGATTAGATAGGAGGTGTCAACACAGCACATTCCTTTAAAGTATACACCCACCCCTCCCCAGTTACATTCTCATACAATATAAATGTAAGAAATTACAGTACTTTATTTAAAACCATGCTGATGAAGTTCAAATATGTATAGTCTAATGAATGAAAGTGCTCAATGGAAAAGAAATGGACTGATCACACTTGTAAGTTTTGCTGATTGATAAATTACTTTTAAAGAACTGAACTGCTTGATTTGACAGCACTCCTCTGCTTGCTGCATGTTTAAGAAATAAAGCTGTATTTTGAAAGGAATCCATGTCCTCAGGGTGGTTCTTCCTCATCTGCAGTATTCTTCCTACCTACAGTTTTTATGTATTAATACACACACACACATATATATATATATATATATATATATATATATATATATATATATATATATATATATATGGGTATCATACACTAGATTGAATTTTCACTAATTTGAAATAGTGCATGGAATGCTCACTGCAGCGAAAGTGCACTTAATCGAAAGTGCACTTATGCGAAGTTCAGTACAACGAACGAGTGTTGTACTGACCTTTCGTGCAGTACTCACGGACCTTAGGGTTAGGGCATGGGTCATAGCATGGGGATAGCCCATAGGGCTATCCCTTTACCATGACCCGTGCCCTAACCCTAAGGTCCGTGATGACTGCAGCGCAGTGGAGCAATGTCCTCCACTATGGTGCGATAGTCACGAACCTTAGGGTTAGAGCATGGGTTAGGGTAAGGAGATAGCTTTACTAACTAGCCCCTTACCCTAACCCGTGCCCTAACCTTAAGGTCTGTGACTATCGCACCATAGTGGAGGACATGGCTTGTTTTTTATGTCCTCCACTTTGCTGCGGTGTTTTTGGTGAAGTGCACTTACGCAAAACTTCACTTTCGTTAAAGTGAACTTTTGCAGAAGTGAGGCTTCCTACTACAAGTTCGAAGTAGTGAACTTTTGTTCTTGTAATAGGAATCCATATATATATGTGTATATATATATATATATATATATATATATATATATATATATATATATATATATATATATATATATATATATATCATGAGTGGACTGATGATCCGCTGTGGCGACCCCTAACCAGGAAAAGCTGAAAGAAGAAGAAGAAGATTATATATATGTATGTATGTATGTATGTATATAAATTAGATTTTTTAAAAGAATGGGAGTGTAGAGTACATCCACATCTTTCACAGATCTAAAGCATTTGGCTTCTGTAAGCCACCCTCCTGTTTCTTTCCTTCATGAAGTCTGACAGAAAGTGTTCGATCAGTACTTCTTTTTAGTGGTGTTACTCATATATTAAGTCAGCCTTTTTCAGATCTGTCCCTCATTTCCTTTTTTCCAATATAACTCCCTCCTAGCTTGTACATTTGCTGTCATTAATTCCTTTGTTGCCTTTCTGTTTGTCTCCTTATAATGTGTCTCTTTCAAATCCACACCCTCCCTTGCGCCTCTTGAAATCTATGTCTCTTGCTCCCAATGCTAGGCTAAACCTCAGTTATAACCACACTGTCATTTTTTTCCTTCTGCTGTTTCTTTCAGTCCTTGTCCATCAACCTTAGGACTGCATGCCTTACACCTGCTCATAACTTGTTTACTTCCTCACTCTGTTCTTGGTGCCAAAGCTCAACTTTTGACACTTTTTCTCTGTTCATCATATTCTTCCCTAAAATCCCACAGCATCCCCTATGCCTTTTTCTTCCTATCCTCACTTCCACACTTTAAACCACACAGTTCAATGATCCATTCTGATGAATAGTTCTCTTATCTGGAAATCTTGGACACACTGCAATTTGGCTAGGAGCATATCCGGAATCTTCTCCTTTCTGGTGCTTTCCTCCTCTTGTTGACTGAAACCATCATGGTCCAGAAACCTGAGCCATCACCAGCTCTCCCTGCCTTGGAGCTTGGATTCAGCCAGTCTACTCCTGGCAGATTAAGACATGTCTGTAACTATAACCCACTTCCTTATCCATCACTTCTTTATTCTATTCTGCAGTGGCTTATTTTCTGACTTTGACATGCCTGAGGTTGATACACTTTATCAATAATGCCATCCTCCTCCTGTGCCATGACCATCAGTTTGTTTACTCTAGGTTCTGTCCTTGCCTGCCCCTTTGTCTCTTCATGTGGTAGTGGTGGTGGAGGTGGCGGCATTCCTCCCCCTCCCTGACCTTACTTTCGATGCCTTTCTCATAGAGTTCAATGCATAACCCCTGCCTCTTCATTCTCTGTCATTTTAGGGCAGCATATATTCAGGTACCTTTGTCTTGCACTCCTCTTGTCACTGGCCTGTTTTTTGTGATACTATTAATTGTACAAGAACTTCTTAATATACCTTTTAATGGCGTATGGTCTGTTTCAAAGAAAATGTTCCCAGAAGTGTATTCATGGATTCATGGAACATTTTAGCTCTTTTCTAACGTCTGCTAGTTCCAGTCTTGTTGGCATTATTATACACACACACGCACACACACACACACACACACACACACACACACACACACACACACACACACACGCATGTGCAGGCACACACACACACATAAATATATATATATATATATATATATATATATATATATATATATATATATATATATATATATATATATATATATATATATATATATATATATATAAAAAATCATTATTATTAAAATATTTCAGTGTGGGTAGTTCAATTGCTAAATGTTTAAATCCTTCAAATTTATTTCCCACTTTGTCTCCATCTCCAATAACATTTCTTTCTTTATCTACTATTTGATAACCAGGTAGATGGACTCCTGCAAAGACCTTTTTCAGTCATGAGCTCCTGGACAGAGGCATACATGAAACAATATAAACAGAACCACTTATCGACAATGGTAAAAACAAAGGCAGAAAGATTGGTACAGTGGCAGAAAAACATATGTATACATTAGTACAATACAGATAAAACATAAAGAGCAAGCTGAATGTTCTGGAAAATCAGTATTATACACATAGAGACGTGTAAAATTCAACAGATACCAGAAGTAGATCATACTGAAGTGTGTCTAAATTATTTACTATGAACTATGTTCATATTTACAGTGAGCAGCTTACATGAACTAGATACAACAGTGTGGCTGAGTGGTCAACTGATTCTGAAGAACAATGACAAATGGAGTGATATATTGCTTATTCATTTCAGTAAGACACTTGTGTGCCACTTCATTGTGAAGGGTTTCTTATTCAGTTGCTGTTTTATGTCACTCAGTCTGTCAAATGGGTAAATATTTGACCTGTACAGCTCTCCAATGTCTTCCGGACTCAAAAGATCTCTAACTACTATAGTTAGTGTTCCTATTCATTCTGCTCCTTCCTGTGTACCCTTCCGGTGGCTTTCCTCTGAACTTCTTCGACTAGCATCATATCCATCTCTTTCCACAATCTTCAGAACTACACACAGTACTTAAATTGTGCCCTGACTAGGGCCCATTACAGCAAGTTGAGTAATTCTTCGTTCCTGGAGACTATCCCGCTGAGCACATATTCCAGCAGCTACTGTCACCCAACTCCGCTTATGATGTTTTGGTCCAGATGCGATCAACACTTTTACATTTGTTTATTGCTGTTTTGACACAAGTTCCACTGTCCCAGGTGGTACTTCATATCAGGCTGCTGTAACACAGGTACAGATTTTTGCATTTATCTAGAATGAACCTCATATGCCACCTTGCACTATGCTTGCCAGTTGTTCAAATTTTAGTTTTGTCTCTTGCCCCATCCTTCACTGCAAAACCTCATACTAAGTAACCAACAAAGTTGTGGATACTGTTGTCTTTTCCCTTAAATGAAGAGTACTGGACACAGAACCAAATTTTTCTCTATTTGATTAATTAGGGGGTGGAAGGAAGTGTGTTCCTGTATCTTTATTTATATATATATATATATATATATATATATATATATATATATATATATATATATATATATATATTTATATCTATCTATATATATTTATATCTATCTATATATAAATATATATATATATATATATATATATATATTTATATATACTTATATATATATATATATATATATATACACTAGACAATCTCGATGTACTGAAATGTCGAATTTCAGTACGTCGAGACTGAATAGTGGAAAGTGCAGTTACTCAAAAGTACACTATGCCGAAAGTGGAAGTGTCAAATCTGCCGCTATCATGGTGTCGCGTTCATCATGTGTGGTGCGGTTTGTGGATTTATCTGGGGTTTCAGGTAAGTGTTGTGTGTTTGAGGATATTGAGTAGGGATTTTAGTGTGTGTGCGGTGGTGTTTTTTGTGTGTTTGTGTGTTTGTGTGTTTAGTGCAACCTCAAAGTTAGACTATATAAGTAGGACGGGTGCAGGGGGGCTTGCCCCCCCTGCTTATAGGTAGGTTAGGTGTGTTTGTGTGTGTTGTTATGTTTGTTTAGTTAGGTAGGTTTATGTGTGTGTGATTATGTCCTGGTTTGTGTGTGTGTGTGAATGGTCGCGGTTGTGGTATTCGTGATTATGGGTTTTCGTGTATGTGGGTTTTCGACTATTCAGTCTCGAAATACTGAAATTCGACATTTCAGTATTTTGAGATTGTATAGTGAATATATATATATATATATATATATATATATATATATATATATATATATATATATATATATATATATATAAATGTTTTTGTGCCTGCTGTTATTTGTCTGAAGAAGTCTGGTCATTGCACCAGACAAAAAAGTGCTTTACCTTACTTTTACAGTGTGGCATTGTGTTTTGTTCCTATTCTTATTAAAGAGCTGAACAGCAGAAGATTCTTGAGTGTTTGAAGTGCTTTTGTCCTACATTTGTATTTTTTTCAACTAGCCGTATTCAACAGAACCAAGATGCTCTCCTCCAAAATAAAGAAGCCAATCTGGTGGCCTCTGCCATTAACAAACTCTACAACAGAAGGAAGAAACTGTTGCAGAAAAAGGCGAAGTCCCAAGACTGGAAAAAACTCCCTTATTAGCCTCAACAAAAAGTTGAGATCCTTCATCAAAACCTCTAAAGCTAGCTATGAAGGCAGAATTGTGGCAGACACTAAAAACAACCACAAAGCCTTCTACAGTTATATCAAGAATCTCCATGGCAATACCCAGATTTGCTCTGAGCTACTGCACAATGGTACCTCCTATACTGAGCCAACAGATTCAGTGCCAACTTTACCCCCCCCCCAAAGGACCAATCACAATACCAGAAGAATGCCAGGCACCCAGCATTACTGCAGCACAGGTTAAAGCCGCATTGTCCAAGGCCAAAAATACAGCTTCCATGGGACCTGACAATATCCCTGGCTGCGTTCTACATGAACTACAAAGTGAACTGGCACCACATTTGTGTGCCCTGTTCAATCACAGCCTCATCTCAGGCTTTGTCCCTACAGAAAGTCGCACTGCTACAGTCATCCCTCTCCATAAAGGGGGAGTGACTACAGACCCTGGGAATTATGTCCCCATTAGCCTGATGAGTCTGGTATGTAAGGCTATGGAGTGCATCATTATGGACCTAATTAACAAGGATATAAGGAATCTCCAAACTCTGGATCCAGCACAATTTGGTTTTGTGAAGGGTAGGTCATGCCTGCTCAACCTGATTGACTTCTTTGAGTCAGTTAACAGAGCTGTGGATGAGGGCAAGACAGTACATACAGTCTACCTCGATCTGGCCAAGGCCTCTGATACCATTCCCCAGTCAGGAATTACTGATAGACTCACCAAACAAGGCATCGACCCTTATATCACTAGGTGGGTTGCAAACTGGCTCACAGATAGAACCCACAGTGTGAAAGCAGCAGACTCCAAGTCAGACTGTCAACCAGTCACGAGTGGAGTTCCACAGGGATCTGTCCTGGGTCCTCTTCTGTTTGGTATCTACATTTCAGAAGTCCAGGCCAACACGGAGGGACTCTGTCTGACCAAGTTCACCGATGATTGCAAGCTGGGAGCCATTATTAACTCCCCAAGTGATGTAAACATCCTACAGAAAGGCCTCACTGAGACCAACGAGTAGTGTTGAAACCATGGCCTTGAGCTTAATGCCAAAAAATGCTTTGTCATTGCCTTTGGAAAAAACTCAGTTCCCACTAATTACCACATTGATGGTAGCCCACTGAGCACTGAAGGCATTATAAGAGATCTGGGGAAACAGATCGACCACCACATTGTCACTGTAGTCCGAAAGTCCTTCTATGTGATACATCTCATTAACAAGGGTTTTGCATCCAGGAAGAAAGAGGTCATCATCTCTCTCTGCTCTTCCCTCATTAGACCAATCATTGAGTATAATGCCCCGTTTGGCATGTACCTCACTAAACACCTGCAACAGCTGGAGAGGCCACAAAAGTACCTCATGAAGAAGATCCTAGGTCTTAAACACATGCCCTACATGGACAGACTCAAAAAACTCCAAGTTTTCTTTGTCTCATATCACCTATTAAGAGACGATCTCTGCTTGACTTACAAAGCCATGTCTGACTCAGCCCTGTTAGAAATGTTACATCTAAAGAAATCCCAATCCCTCTGCACCACATGCTCCAGGGACCTCAAACTAATTACCGCAATCAACAGAACATGCTGGAGGGACAGGTTCATAACCCAGAGACTGTCCATGCTCTGGAGCAGACTTCCCATACATGTCAAGCAGAGCACCTCACTGGCCCTTTTCAAGAGAAATCTTGATGAGTGGATGGGAAATAGAAAGGTCACCCCAGGGATCACTCCAGTGGCTCTACTTGATAGTGGCACCGGGAACTAATGGCGGCATGATGCCAGGGCACTTCTATGGGTTAGGCTTATAAAAGCTCCAGGGCTGTTGGCCTAGTACACACCTATGAACCTATAAACCTATGAACTGTCACTGTAAGATGTTTGACCTGTGGAATATTCAGAACATTTTCTGTAATGGAATCAGAATTTTGAACACATGCTGGTATGGAAACAGTGTCTGATCCACTCTTAGATTTGGAGTCTGCATCACAGAAACAATGTTGTGATGGTGATGACGATTCTGGTACAGGAAGAAGATGTTTATGGTTCCTCCTATACTCTACACCCTCAGAGTATACCAGGTAAGATCTCAGCACAGATGCCTGAAATTTGTCCACTTCGATCAAAACCTTTTGTTGTGTGGATTTGTACCATCTCTCCTTCCCTTAATGGACGAAGTAATCTGCTCAATCTGTCATAATTAGAGTTCTGTATATTACGCTTCTTAAATAATTGAGCCTTGATGGTTTTATTGTTCTTTGGTTTATGCTTCAATAAACTGGAAGTAATGGGTTATGTAGTTCTAGTTTGCCTGAAAAGTAGTCTTTGAGCAGGTGAGCCAAGAATATCGTCAAGGGGTATGTTTGACCTTTCAAGTAATTGCTTTGCACTCTCCACTGCACGTTCAGCTAGACCATTGGACTGAGGATATTCAGAACTACTAGTGACATATACAAAGTCCCATTATTTTGTAAATTTCTGAAACTACTGGCTAGTAAATTGAGTACCATTATCAGAAAGACCTTGTGTGGACTACCATGAACTGAGAAATGACGTTTCAACTTAGTAATAACAGCAGCTGATGTTAGGTTAGGTAGTAGATCTATCTCAAACAATTCAACTAAGAGTTTACCAAAACCAAGTAGTGTTGATTGTTCCACTCAAAGATATCAGTTGTGACTGTAGACCAAGGTAGTTCAGGAACTGGACTTAGCTGAAGCGGTTCTCTTTGCAAATGTGGTCTAGTACTATTGCATACTGAAAAATCTTTGCAAATGCAGTCTAGTACTACTGCATACTGAACAAGAAGAAAGTACTTTATCAATGTCTTTTGGTAATGAAGGCCAAAATACTAATTCTCTAGATCTTCTCTTACTGGATGCGGATCCTGGGTGACCACGATGCAAAATCTGGATATATTTTTGTTGTAAGGAAGCAGGAACAACAATTTTAGGACCTTTGAAAATAATGCCATCTTTCATCAACAATTCATCTCTGTAAGGAAAATAGGTTTCCACTTCAGGTGGTACACTAGCTTGCTTTGATGGCCATCCAGCATTAATGTAGTGACTGAGCTTTTGCGAAATTGGATCAGCCTGAGGGTGATCTCTTAACTCATCAAGGCTAGTGGTGGAAAAATTATATATTGACATTACATTGAAGTCAAAATTCTCCATGTCAAGCTGTTCTGTCATATTTCTAGGTAATCAGGATCAAGTATCAGCCAGATAGAGCAATTTGCCTTTTGTGTAGACCATTTTGAAATTGTACTTTTGTAATTTGAGCATCATTCTTTGTAATCTCACTGGAGCAGAATGCATAGGCTTCTTTAGAATAGTAACTATAGGTTAGAGGTCAGTTTCAGTCTTAATAGTGTGACCATAAATATAATCATGAAACTTGGAACATGCAAATACTATTGCCAAAAGCTCCTTCTCAATTTGCATACTGCATCTCAGTTTGGGTAAGTGTTCTAGATGCATAGGCTACCTTTCTGCCCTCTTGGAGTAAAACTGTGCCAAGACCAAATTTTGAAGCATCACAGGAAAGGTTTGTTCACATCATAATATCTTAATGCAGGTGAGGTGGCAATTTCCTACTTGATGTCTTCAAATGCCTTCTGGTACTATTCCAACCATGACCATGCAACATTTTTGAGTGTTAACTCTCTTAAAGGTGCTGTAAACTCATTGAATTCTGGTATAAACTTGCCTAAATAGTTGACCATGCCTAGGAAATGCTGTAGAGCTTGTACATTATCTGGCGCTGACTGCTTGCTTGGTCGGGTCTGGTCTCAAGCCTGTACTCATAAACAAATGTCCTGTGTATGTAACTTCTGGAAGTCTGAATTTGCACTTCAGAGGATTGAGCTTCAAGTTTACTTCAAGTGCTCTGTCTAGAACTTTCTTGAGGTTTTTGTTATGCTCTGTTTCACCATTGTCTCCAACCAAGGAATCATCTACTATTATGGCACAAGGTTAACCTGAAAAAATTTGCTCCATTGCATTCTAAAAGACTTCACTTGCAGAATTTATTCCAAATGACATCCTTGGGAATCTGTATCTGCCAAATGGAGTACCAAAAGTAGTTAGAAATGAAGATTTGTGATCACTTGCCAAAATAAACTGTTTGCATCCAAGACAGAAAATACAGTAGCATTCAGGTTTAGAGCTGCAACTTCTTTGACTGTGCGCATTGGATGATATGGTTTCTTTAATACCTTGTTCATATCTCTTGGGTCAATACATATTCTGATTTCATCTGAGCCTTTTTTGTGAGCAGCTACCATGGACAACACCCATTCAGTTGGTTCTATGACTGGACATATCACACTTTGCTGCACCATTTTATCCAACTAAGTCTTAAATATATCCTGCATAGTTATCAGAACTCTTCATGCTGATCTGACTACTGGAGTGACCTCTGGGTCTAACTTCATGGAATACACAACTGGAAGTTTTCCTAACTTGTCATTGAAAACATCAGCATACTCTGAGAAAATGTCTTCAGAAAAATAAGAACTTAGAAATCTACTTATGTGATGGACTTCTTTAGCAAAAGAAAGCAGATTCATTCTTAAACTTTCTTTGAGACCCAATAAGGATTGCACTCGTCTTTGAACTACATAGACTAACAAGTTGTAACAGTTCTTCACCAAATAACATGAAAGCATCACTGAGCCTTTGATTTGAATTTCATCACCTCCATAAGCAACAAGTCTCACACTACTGGCCACATTGAGTTGCTCGTTAGTTCTCACCTTAGCAAATGTGTCTGCTGGGTTCCCTATCAGAAGCCTGAAACACTATAAACCTGAAAATCAAAATCCTGAAACCAAAAGCCTGAAAATTCAAAATCCCGAAAACCCAAAATCCTGAAACTCAAAATCCTGAAAACACAAATAATGCTAATATGTCACTATAAAGACACTAATATCTACCAACTGACCCTGACCCTAACCCTAACCCTAAGGTCCGTCACTACTGCACACTCACCTGACCCGCGCCCTAACCCTAACTCACTTAAACAGCCCCTAACCCCAATATTTGTCACTATTGCATACATGCCTAACCTGCGCCCTAACCCTAACTCACTTAAACCGCCCCTAACCCTAACATAAAACCAACGCTGCATTACCTGAACCCAACGCATGACCTAACACCACAGGGCTAACAATAGCAAAGCCACAATGACGTCAGTATGTCCATTTTGTGTTTTCAGGATTTTGAGTTTCAGGATTTTGGGTTTTCGGGATTTTGAATTTTCAGGCTTTTGGTTTCAGGATTTTGATTTTCAGGCTTATAGTGTTTCAGGCTTCTGATAGGGAACCGTCTGCTGATATAACATTACACTTTGAACCAGTGAATACTTTGGGCGTTGTGGATTTTCCATTAATCCAGACAGTTCAAAACACTTCAATCCTTGTCAGTAAATTCACTGCATCAACTCTTTTACCAAGTACTGATACACCATCTACATAGAAATCTAGCTGCTTTGGCTCCACTTGAACAACTTGCTGTTTTGTGCAACATTTCTTTACAACATTCAAATCCATCTATATTATCTGTATCTATCTTTTGTATCTATCTTTCTCCTGGTAATAACATTGCCACCACAGAAAATATCCTTTGTTGGTTATCCCAAAATTTACCCCAAGAAACCATAATCCTATGTAATTTTAACATTGATTGGAATTGTTGTAGCAGTAGCCACCCTACCAGCCATATTAACCTTTTTGTTTTTTCTCAAACCATCACCTCCCCTACCAGGATAAACAAGCCTAATAAGAAAGAAAGTACCTTAGATTGGATTCTCATAAATAATCATCCCCAGACATATGAAGCTGGAACCCTCTCTGATGATGTAAGTGACCACTCACTAACCTACATCATCAGGCTTAAATCCAATCTACCTAATCCAACTATATCTAGGACAATTAGAGCCAAGAAAAACTTCAACCGTGATCTCTTCCAAAGAGAAGTAAGAGCATGTAACTGGTCTCCCTTAAAATACCTCCCACTGGAGGAAGCTGTTAATTACTTTAATTCTAACTTCCTAGCCATACTGGACCACCATGCACCAACCCGCTCTATTAGAATGAGAACTAAATCTGCCCCATGGCTTTCAAAAGAAACCAGGCAAAACATCCATCTCAGAAATAAATACTGGAATAAATCTCATTTAACTAAAAACCCAGTAGACCAACAAAACTTCAGACAGCTGAGAAATTAAACTAAAAAAGCTATACTGTCTGACAAAAGTAACTACTACCTACAATTCCAGCAGACTAACCATAATAAACCACAAAAGTTCTGGGCGAGTATTAATCAATTATTACACCCAGGTCAATCCATCACACCAGACCCACAAGGCACAGACCAGGAGAATCCCAAGCAGACTGTTAATGCCTTTAATACATTTTTCACTGAGGCCATTCACACTCTTGCCAGTCAGTTATCTACTCAGAACTTAACTATATCCACCTCTAACTCTAACCCATCCCCTCCATTTCTCTTCCAACCAGTCCCAACAACATATATTCTCACCCTTATCCAAAAACTGAAACCGTGCACTCCTTCAGTAGACCAACTACCTGCTGAATATCTACAAAAGGCAGCCAAATCCATCGCCTATCCCATTTCCATTCTGATTAATAGAACCATCAGTGAAGGACACATCCCTAAAATCTGGAAAGTATCCCATATTATCCCCCTTCACAAGGGTGGGAACTCTACTGAACTCTCCAATTACCGTCCAATAGCCCTGCTTTCTCCCTTAGCAAAGATCATGGAAAAATGCATCCACAGACAATTGCTAGACCACCTAATCAAAAATAACTTACTTTCAAACTCTCAGCATGGTTTCAGACCTTCCTACAGCACTACTACTGCCCTCCTTTCCTTTACTGACTGTATTAACAAAAACTGTAACCGCAATATGCTTTCATCTGCACTGTTTATAGATCTGTGTAAGGCATTCGATATGGTAAATCACCAGATACTTATAAATATCCTCAAATCCCTGTCACTAGATGCACTAGGAATAAAATGGTTCTAGTCCTACTTAGATAACAGACAACAGGCTGTACTTTGGCATCACATTCTATCTACCCATCTGCCCGTTAACATTAGTGTTCCTCAAGGGTCCATATTAGGACCCCTCCTGTTTTCTATATTTATCAACGACCTTCACCTAGCAATCCCCCAAGCTACATGCATACAGTATGCAGATGATTCCACACTTATATGCTCAGCCACATCTATATCTGAACTTCACTCCCTTACCCAAAAGGACTTTAACACAGTTGAACAATGGTTTACACAGTGCTGTCTCCTTCTGAACCCCCAAAAAACTAAACTCCTCCTTTTTACTCCTACTTGTAAGTCCCCCCCCCCCAATAGACTTCACAGTAACATCCAATAATGGTACTCTCATATCCCCAGATCCAACTACCAAACTACTAGTTATCACCATAGATAACCTTAACTTCGACACCCATATTAACAATACTCTAAAACCTGTTAATAGAAAATTAGGCTCTCTCTACAGGATCAAACCCTTCCTCTCTCCTGCAGCTAGAATAACTATTGCTCACACCCATCTAGTTTCTACTCTCCTCTATGCCTCACCCATATATACTAATCTCTCTAAAACAACCTTAATAAAATGGAAAACTCCTACAATAACATAGCCAGATTTGCTACAGGTAACCCTTTCAGAATCCACCACTGTTTTAATCTAAAGCAGCTAGGATGGCTTGAATTATACAATCAGCTTAAATTCCACCAACTGACCATTGCCCATAAAACCCTTTACCAACCTACCAATACCCCTATACTATCTATCCTCATCACCCCCTACAACAATCTAAAGACCTTAGGATCATCACATAAACTTCTTGTAAATATTTGTAAATCAAACAACAGGGCTGGGGACTCTCTTTTCTCTAATACTGTTGGAAAATCCTGGAACCTTCTTCCTAACGAACTTTCCTCTCTTCCCTCTATATCACTCTTTAAAACCAAATTGAAACTTTTCCTCAGAACACACTGGTTGTGCCCCTGTACTAAACCTGACTGATCAGCTAGCTCTTTTTACTCGGTTCAACCTACCCTCCTCTTCTCAATAATCAAGTTCCTTTTCTTAATAACAACTTACCTTGTCCTTCTATACTGTTACTTACATCTTCAGAATCTCATTAAGGAGACTATTTTTACTAATGTATTGTATAATTTCAGCTCCTACTTTTTCTGTATGACTACTTGTATACTAATATATTGTATAATTCAGCTGCCATCTTTTTCTCTATGATGTATTGCAACTACATTTTGTATTGTACTAATTGTATCTGTATATTTTGCACTATGTTATGAACGAATGACCTTTTTGATTATTCTCTGTACTGCATCTGCAATCTTCATTGTATACATTAATTTTTGTATATGTGATTTTGTTTGTTTCCTCGGAGCTTATCTCCCCGGGCCTCTACTGAAAATGGACATATATCCAGTTAGACTAGCCTGGTCAACAAATGTAAATAAAAATAAATAAATAAATAAAATGCGTCTCTATCTCCATAAGCTGCTTGTATAAAAATATCTTACTCTTGCTCAAATATTCTCCTATTCTCTGCAATATTCTGATCACATACAAGTGGTAGGAGCTTTCAAAATCTGCCTGCCACATACCAGTGAAGGGTTTTACAGATAAGCACAAACATACACACAAGCACATATGCCAGAAACTTAATGCCAGTATTTGTAACTTTGTCCAATGCCTTTGTGCTTCTGAATTTATACCTTTTGGGCTCTTCAAAATTATGCTAATGAGGAAACTCGTAGTACCTTTGAATAACTGGACTTTGTGAAATAAACGTCTCAGGTACTTTAGACTTTTATAATATCATTTGAAAGGGTAAATGCAGAGCCACTGCAGTGATCCCCAGGGTAAATTTTCTGTTTCCCATCTACTCGTCATGGTTTTTCTTGAAGAATGTTAGTGAGGGACTCTGCCTAATGTAGATTGGAATCCTGTTCCAAAGCATGGGAGTCTCTGGGACAGGAATCTATCCCTCCAGCTCGTCCTATTTATCGTTGTGGTGAGGTTTAGATCTCTAGAGCATGTGGCTCTTGGGGATTTGTTTTTTTTTTTTTTTAGGTGGCGCATGTCCATCAATTCTGGGTTGGACATGGCCTTGTATGTCAGGCAGAAATCACCTCTGAGTAAGCGGTATGTAAGCGAGTACAGATGGAGTTTCTTCAGTCGGGCTACATAGGGCATCTGTTTGATGCCAGTAATCCTCTTGGTGAGGTACTTCTGTGGTCTTTCCAACTGTTGCAGGTGTCTTGTAAGGCACATCCCAAATGGGGCATTGTACTCTATGATGGGTCTGATGAGTGATGAGTAGAGGGGCACAATAACTTCTTTTGTTCTAGATGCAAACCTTTTTGTGATTAGGTGGGCCACATAGAAGAATTTTCTAACCACCTTGGCAATATGATAATCAAAGGAAAGATTACTATCTACTTGGGTCCCCAGACCCGTATTACATTTTCTGTATTTAGGGGCCTACCACATATGTGGTAGTTCGCATGTACTTTGTTTTTTCCAAAGGGGGTGACTATGCACTTTTTGACATTTAGCTTGAGGCCATGATTTTGACACCAGATATCCATCTCAGTGAGACCCTTGTGGAGGATGTCTGTATCAGCCAGAGAGTCAATTATGGCCCCCAGTTTGCAGTCGTCTGTGAACTTGGTCAACCATAGTCCTCTTGTGCTTGCCTGTACCTCTGAGAAGTATATATCAAACAGGATGAGGCCCAGGACTGAGCCCTGAGGGATGCCACTTGTAACCGGTTTAGAGTCGGACCTAGAGCCTGCAACTCTCACCATGTGGGTTCTATCCATGAGCCAAGTGGCAACCCATCTCATGACGTAGGGGTTTATGTTCAGGCTGGTGAGATTGTCTATAATACCAGAATGGGGAATGGTGCTGAAAGCCTTTGCAAGGTCTAGGTAGGCTGTGTGGATCTCCTATCCCTCGTCTAAAGCCTTGGTAAATGTCTCAAAGAAGTCCACCAGGTTTAGGAGGCATGATCTGCCCTTAACAAAGCCAAACTGGGTAGGGTAAAATGTTTTGAGGTTTCCAATGTCTCTGTTAATAAGTTTCATGATGATGCGCTCCATAGCCTTGCAGACCAGGCTAGTTAGGCTTATAGGGTGATAACTTCATACTGTCCTTCATGACCTAGCTAAAGCTTTCATGATCCAAGTGTTCTGTCATATCCCACACTCTATATCCTGAAGTTGGAATTCTCCAGTCTGCTTCCTGAAAATCTCTCATAAATGCAACCATCTTCATTCTACCCCACCAATTTATTCTGTCTTTCAATCTGTCATTCTTTTCCATTGATGTTATTTAGTTGTAAATAGACTGTGCAAAGCCATCAGTATTCACCCTTTTTCTTGTCCTATCCTTCAAGGCATTTACCCTAAGTTCTAACCCTGTCACATTCTGTGTCCCCTTCATTGTTTTTTATTCCATCACCTCCCTGCCCTCACATTTGATGTTTTTATTTGTATAGCTTCACCTCTCTCCCTCCTTTATTCCCTTCTTTGCCATTCAGAAATAACTTGTATTCAAGCTACGCCATGAACTACCCCATTAATCACTGACCTATTGTATGTGATACCACAAATGCCTTCCTTCCTGCATCAGTGACTGCAGTTTCCCCAGATTCCTACATAGACATCATTACACTGCAGAGAAAAAAATGATGAACTCATGCTCCAGGTCATCTTTGTTTGCAAACTTCCATTTACTTTTTTTTACCCTCTTTCTTCTACCATACTAATTACCTGTTCTTTTATATCTCTGGTATTCCCTCCCCTGCCATCTTACTTTAAAGTACAGTCATTAATCTTTGTCTTTCTAACTAAGTTTAGACCTTTATGGATTAAGATGGAACCTGTTAGTAGCACAGAGCTGCAAATCTCTTCCCCAACAATTTCCAATCAAACCCAAGTTTCTCTCTTACACAATGCTGCAGACAGCTGTTACACTAACTAATCGTCTCCGTCCTCAACATTCTGCCTGCTGGCACAGATAGAAGTTCTGAGAACAGTACCTCAGTCTCCCACTCCTGGCATCTGCCTACCACCTTCATTGCCCTGCTTGCTAATACCTCAGCTCATTCCTTTGACAAGCCATTGGTGCCTAATTGCACTACAATAAATGTTGACCCTTCCCTCCATCATGACTATCTTCTCTAATGTATTAGTAAGTATGACCCGAACCCGGAGATAATTTTTATTGTAGCATGGTCTCCACAGTCTTTCTTTACAAGACATTTAATTCCTTTGGTGACTGAGTCTCCAATCACCAAAATAAAGTTTTCTTCCTTCCTGTACTGGATCTCACCTACTTCATAACACCCTGTGCCATGCTCCTACCCCTTCTTTCTGAAACCTGTTCTCCAACATTTCTACTATCCCACATTCTGCAACTTGTCTCCTACACTTCTCCTATCCCACATTCTGCAACCTGTTCTCCTACACTTCTTCTATCCTAAATTCTGCAACCTGTTCTACACTTCTACTATCCCACATTCTGAAACCTGTTCTCTTACACTTCTACTCTCCCACATTCTGCAACCTGTTCTTCTACACTTCTACTATCCCACATTCTGCAACCTGTTCTCCTACACTTCTACTATCCCACATTCTGCAGCCTGTTCTCCTACACTTCTACTATCCCACATTTTACAACCTGTTCTCCACCACTTCTATTATTCCACATTCTGCAGCCTGTTCACCAGCACTTCTACAGTCCCATATTCTCCTTACTTTATGTGTAGTTGCTTCACTTCACGTGATGCATCATGTCTCCATTCTTCTGTCTTGTACTTCTACAGGCCTTTCCACTGTCCTGTCCCTTCCACTCCCCATTCTTACAGTCTGTAGAATGCCCTTCCCTGCTCACTTCCCTTTGTTCACCTTGTGAGACTGGGTCTTGTATACTCACCTCTGGCTTTGTATCTTCTTCATCACTTGTCATTGCCTACTGCAGTTGTCTTTCATGTCTCCTTGCTCTCTTTTTTATGGCTGCATTTCATACTTTCACTTTTCAGGTTACTCTGTGCTATATCACTTGCAGGAGCTCCTCTTATAACCTTTACCAGTGTCCTTTTACCCTCTTTCTATCTGCACTTACCTTTCTATATTATCGGATTCTTACCAACTTTGCAGTTCATTAAACACTTCACCCATCTCTCTCTCTCTCTTCTTGCCCAGCCTGTCCTGTTCTTTTTACGTTTTCCCCTTCTTGGTTCCATCATTTCTTTATTAATTTTAATTGAATAGATACATCACTCCTAAACACTATCTAGGCATTTCTCTATATGTTCTTACTAGCCCAGTTAATAATGCTTTATACAACTCCAACATATCTATTATGATATTTTGATTTATTTTTCTCCTGACATTTTATACACTGCTGCTAATGCATTCTCTACTAATATGTTCCATTAAGAAATAATACTTTTTAACCATTTGATGTAAAAAAAATGTGGCATATATGTTCAACAATAATAATTTGAGCCACGATAGATCTATATTTAGTAAGGATAATATATGTTAGTGACACAAGATGAAACTGCTTTAAAGCTGAGGAGTATTAGGAAAGCACAGTGATTACATTTTGAACAAAAGTAATTACTACAGGCCACTGACACTCTTATGGAATAGCCTTACGCAGTGCTCTGCCCATAACAAAGAGCATTGTCTCTGAGAATCTTTTTGTGATCGTAATTACACGTTTTGAGAATGTCTGTTAGTGGAATGTCCTACTTAAACTGCAAACGATATTGTTAAATTCTGAGAGTGACTCTGGGCACATTTATAATGAAGAGTTCAAAACTATTCTGCTAATTGGGAAATAAACTTTTAGACTCTGGCTAATAAAGGTAGAGCCCGTGCATACAAAGTAGTGAAAAGATACTGTGGTAGTATAAGGGATGAAAATGAAAGTGTCACATTATGTGTGACAGTATTCCGGTACATGCAATCCATAGCTAATATACTGTATAAATTCTATTGCTTTTGAGTAATCCATCATGCATGCTAAGAGAATTAGTTTTCTGGTCTTCAAAGGATACTTATTCCATAATGAAAATGAGGTTAACCTGTGCTTGGTAAGAGTAAGGTAATTATAACTCTGCTGTTAAATTTCAGTTCTGAAAGTTCAGATTATTCTGAAACACACAGCGTGTCAAGCAAAATTGGTAGCATATTGACTGCTCTCAGTAAGATTCAAAAATATGGGATTCTCCAAGTCCTAAATTGCAGTTCTTGGACACAGTCAAAAGCATCCCTCATAGATGGTTATATTTAGGTAGGGTTGAAGTGCATCTACTCCTTCCTCTGACTGCTTTCCATGACCGACAAGATTCTGAGATTTCCACAAATCTTATTTAATTACCAGTTGCGAAGCCAGCAAGGATCCTCTGTGATGAAATGAAGCACGATCAGCAAACACCAAACTGGATTAATCAAACACATTTAAAAAATTTATATTTACAAAAGCATTTTTTATTGCGTTAGGAAATCCACCTACACACTCCACCATGGGAACTATGGCCCTCATCCCCCCTTACTTGTATGTACTGTCTCCACATTAACACAATTACAGGAATAATGCAAATCCCATGCATAGCTGTAAAACAGATTACACAACTGTGAACTCATAACAGAACTTAAAAGTATAACATCATTCCAGGAATTGTGAATGTGGGGACAGAACTGGGAAAATTGCATTCTTGCATTTCATCTAAAGTTTGGTCTCCCTCTCAACAATGTCCTAATTACTGTTTGTTTATTTCTAGTATTTTTTAACATTTATATTGGGTACATAATGAGTATAAACCTTAATAAAAATGTTTCACATTTATATCAGTATGTGAAAAAATAATCTCTGAAACAATAACAAAACACACTCTTTCATGCACACAGTGAATATCTTTTCTGAATTATTTTCTTATCAAAAGCTCATTAAACTATTATCAAAATAGTGTCCCAGCATTTGCAGACAGGACACAAGACATGAGGGACATCCCAAAGGGAAACCAAAGCATATTTTAGATTTGTAAGTTTCAGTCTGCAGTTGTCATTCCTCTAGAATCTATTCTTTTAACCTTTAATGAGACTCGTATGCTCCAGCTTAACAGATCCTACCTTAACTAGCAATGTCAGCAAAACTGATTGTAAAGTTTGTTTGACTGCTGTCAAGTTTTGTACTTATCACTGCATTCTTCAACAAAATCCCATTCAACAGTTTCCTCTGTGTTCCTCAACAAAATCACATTCAACAGCCCAGAGAAGAAATATTATTACTCTAAAATATGTATTCGGTCTGTGCAGTTAATTATATTTCAAAACACAAATCCCCACTTATCTACACTTTAATAAAGGTGTTCTTTGAAGCACAAAGAAAAGTTAACAAACTTGAAATAAAATTGACACCCTGCCAGAACACCTGCTAATTATTATGGTTGTCACATATATCTAAATGGTTTCACTTACCAGTGGAAAAAGAATAAATTAATAGAAACCCGTAGCTTTCAACTTGTAACACATAGGAGTTACAGAAAGAACACCATTCAGCTGTCCCTCTAATATCTTTTCAGCATGTGTTCCTGAGCTGATGTGTGTCTTCATGTATGTAACTGCGGAATGTAATCTAGATATATTTAATTATATAAGAAGGTGGTGCTTTGTTTTTTCCAACCCACAATAAGTAACATTGGCCGTTTTCCCTGCGTGTTTCAGCTACGATTTGCTGAACATTATGCCTAAGGAAGGTGCCTTGCATAATTTACATGAAACACACCTGAACAACATCATGTTTATTAAAAGCTTAGTCATTTGTTTAGACACTAAATAAGAGATTTTTCTGTAGAAAAGCACCTCTTAATCTACTTTTGCCACCTGGGGTCAGTCTGACTGCTTATCATCCTGCATGTGTTGTCACTTTAAAAGCAGCAACCTGTGTCACTCCTGCATGCATCTATGTCATTCAGCTCCTTAGTGAAATAAAATGTCATTTCCCTTTATAGGCAAACTATGCATGCTCTCTTTTTGTGGTATTTATTTGTTTAGTCTTTCTGGTAACTAAGTAGCGACCATGTTTAAATGCAGCCAAGCGCTATGCAGCACACAAAACCACAGCTAAGACCAAAAACTTGACAAATAACGATAATAGATAATAATACAACAATGAACAAGCAATTAATTTTAAAACCTGATGTACAGAGGAAAACTCAGAGTTATGAGTGCCTAAAAAGTGAAGAGGTATCTGAGTTCTATTTCACAATTTGCTAAAAGGACTTGCTGCAACATTTTATGGTCAGTTGTATCTGGAGTGAAAGGGGTATGGCACATCCATATTGTCAGAGCTGCTACAGAGAAACCTAATAATCTCTGAAAGGGTTATCTAATATGAACTACAAACCAGAAGGATGTATTACTGGTAAGAATGCCTTCTCAGTTGTCACTTGCCATCAACAACCTCTTACTGCAAGAATTTTGAACAAATTCAAAAAATAATGAGGGGACAATGGCCCAAAATCAAGGACAGATTTTAAATATTGCTGTTAAAAATCTGTGTACTTCCAGCTTCAGAAATAAATTATTGTTTACCACATAGCTTGCACCTGGGGCAGGCACCCTCTTCACCTTGTTCTAGTTAAAGCTCTGACTGAAACAACAAATGCTAAACCCAATACTATAAAATGTATAAAGACATGAAATGTATATGATTAATTTATCTCATTCTATTTGGGTTTATAATTCACCATTTCTACTCTATGGACAGTATGTTGACTATGAAGTATAGATTATTTCTTGTTTGCTCTTTAGTGTAGTAAACAGCTACAAATGAGGTACAGGAATGGATTTTCCTTGCAAAATGTTTGCCCTTTTTCCATGGATATGAAACTGTGGAGCTAGTATATAAAAGTAAGTGGATTGGAGAACAAAACTCCCCACATGAGGGTTCAGACCCCTATAAAATGGTTTTCTGTGTTTTCAAATGTTTAATTTTTGTGTGTAACATGTTTATTTCCTTCTTATTACAAGAACCAAACAGAGCCAAAGAAACAAATTCTGTGAAACAGCAATGTTAACCACTGCCCCACTCTGCGACCTGAATTCAAGACCGTGACAATTGTACTGCTATGGAATCTACTACCCACTGAACTCACAACTCTCTCCTCTCATACACATTTCAAAAAGAAGCTCAAGCTTTATCTCATGACACACTGGCTATGTTCCTGTACTATCCCTGACTAACTGCTGTTTCTTCTCACTAATTACCACCTGCCTCAACTAGCCTTCCCTACGAGATCTGCTTATTATGTATCTTTGACTGAATTCTTCATATATACACCTATATCTCATCATTGATTACTGCTCTGGCCATGCTTAATGGCACTATAGCAGTTAACAATGCAAAAAAAAAAAAAAAAAAAAAAGAAAAAACAAAAACTGTTTTCCCCTATTCTATACAAATCAGCTCTAATCTATACTATTTCTATATTGTCTTTAGTGTACAACTTATTGGTACTTCTTTCTTGACTGTATTTTGCATATGTTCTTCTGTATACTTTTTCAAGTTTGTACTTAATATGGGTTCTTATTGTTTATTGTTTTATTGTATATTGCTTGTTGTGTTGCACATGGAGCTTTTCTCCCCGGGCCTCTACTGAAGATGGACATGTATCCAGCTAGACTAGCCCGGTCAACAAATGTAAAATAAAATAAAATAAATAATAAAATCTACAAAGCTGAACTGAGTGTTAATAGTAAACAGATGAGTTAAAGTTAAGATGGGATGCTTAAGTAATTTAACCAAGTAATACAATGATGGTATGCATTGCTGAAACCAAGGAATCAAGGAAGTGACTGAGTTTTGTGCAGGAAAGATCTAATAATACTGAATATATCTACAATATCTATTTTGTTTTGTTTTTGTTTTTCTTTTTTTTTGTTTGTTTTTTTTTTTTTTTTGTGGGGAGCTTTCTTTGGGGGAACTTACCTTTATATGTTATGGATTCTATCTGCCAATTCACCTTGATTAGTATGGCCTTCCTTTGCATAAAACATTGGGCACACATGTTTCACAGGAGGTGGGCTTTATAAGCAAACACATCATTACATAGATTACCTCCCACAGACTATTAAATGTCCTCCACTGCAGACACAAACACACACACACATTTAGTATAGCTACAAACACACACACATTTAGTATAGCTACAGACACACACACATTTAGTATAGCTACAAACACACACACATTTAGTATAGCTACAAACGCACACACATTTAGTATAGCTACAAACACACTCACATTTAGTATAGCTACAAACACACACACACATTTAGTATAGCTACAAACACACACACATTTAGTATAGCTACCTTTAATTCTCTTTCCACTGTATTCTTGAGCAGTATGTCCCCCAAATGTTTTCTTGAATAAACAATAAATCTTTGCCTTTTAGGAAACCTAATCCAGCTGTTTACATTTAAAACTATATGCAAACAAGGCCAGTTTACAATAACTTACAGTACTAATCTGCAACAGACAAAATGTGGCACATACATATCAGGATTAATTTCTCTTATTTTACACTTTTCCCCATTCCAAAGGAATTTTCCCATCTGTTTTTGTGTCCAGCCAGACAGTCTATTAGAGTCTGGTCTGTATATCTGAAACGATAATGCTTTCTCTTTACTAAATGAACATCAGAAACTGCTACAGATTAGTCTGATATTACAAGCTCTGCAGTTTTTGTCATCAGCCTTGGTGATTTCTATTGTATAAGGCCAATGCCCAGCTGTCTATTTTAGTTATTTATTTATTTATTTAACATTTGTTTACTAGGAAAGTATGACTGGGACAGAGCCCATTTTCAGTGGAGGTCTGGGGAGAAAGGCTTCAGATGCTATCATTTTTAATGTCGCCATCAGCAGGTTTGGTCAAGTATAAAGTGGAGAAGTTTAAACTCCCCAATTTCTGTTCCCCAATTTTAACTCCTAATTACTTTTTACACAGGAAGTCCATGTCAGTGCAGTTTTTATGTGCCAGCAGTGATTCAAAGAGTTTGAGATTTTCTATTTTTCTCTATGAATATGAGATTGTATAATTAATATATATATATATATATATATATATATATATATATATATATATATATGGGGCATCAATGGCAAAGCCCCCAAACATGGTGGTACAGGTTTCATGTGCTGTACAAAAACTGCATTTCATAGATTAGTTTTCAACTTTCTCTTACGGTACTTGTCCGCTATCTGTCTCGTGCCGGTGTTTAGCCTTAGATGGAGTTTACCACCCGCTTTGGGCTGCATTCACAAACAACCTGACTCCGGGAAGACCTGATCCTGACATGCCGGAGGCTGCCACCGGCCTCACACCATCCGCGGGCACCTCTGAATGGTTTCAAGCCCTCTTGAACTCTCTCTTCAAAGTTCTCTTTTTTTTTTTGTTTTACCAGTGTGAAGCTTCATTTGGTTTATTTCATCCTCTTGACGTTACAGTAAATTTACCATTAACAAAACATAGAAGAAACCCACATGGTTATTTTCCTATGTCTCTTTTCTTCTCTTTTTGATGCCCCCCCTCATGTCGTATCACCACTTCTTCTGTTGCAATGCTATTCCATGAGGAAACTCCTGTGGTGGCTATCCTCACAATGCCACTGTTTGATTACCTTCAGATGGTAATCCTTTCTTACTTTAGGACCATCCTCATACACCTTGTCTGTCTGTCAACTTGGTATTGAACACTCAACATGCATTATGTTTTTTAACCATATCGCTGAATCACATTCTCTCACATTTCATTTCAAAACTATATATTGATACAGAACTTATCAATTTCTTCCAGTACTTGAACTTCTTAGTATGTCATATTTGTGGATGCCATATTTTACATATAAAAGTTCTAACTCACCAAATGCATGACATTTATACCACAGTTTGCCTTTTCTATTTCAGTATTAAATTGCATCTGTTCTAGTGCAAAATCCATGGAAATCTGTAACAAACTAGCCCCTATACTCTATATGGCCAAAATAATGGGGGTTCACACTACAATACCTCATTTTGATGTAGCTTACCTGTATGAGACAAAAAAAAATCAGTTCAATTATTTTCCAGTATAGGCTCACTAGTCAAGATACTATCATATTGCTTCTTCTATATTTGACTGAATCATCTTCCCGGAACTAAATCATGACATTTTCATGAACTGTTCTCATTCCAGTTTAGCTCTGTTAAATGCCTGCAGATTTTTGCTAAATGTAACTTTCAGCCTAGTTGTTTCCCCAGCAAAGCATTGACGGCTTAACTGGCTGCAGTAACCATAATATACTGTCAGTTATAATCTGTAGTTCTTTTCTTCTGTGTAGCTAACCATTGGTCCCATAACAAGCACATCCTTAGATGAGAAATTCCCATGACCATCTCCATTTTAGCCAGCACAATTTAATTTGCAATTTTGTCATTATCACAATTATGAGTAGCTCTGAGTACCAGCTGTTCTGTATAAGAAAGTTATCTGCTTTCTTCTGCCTGTAGAGTGAAGACAAGTTTACAACTGTATGGGCCACATTTCCTTAGTTACTATGAAAGCAACTCAGATTTTTCTGAAATGGTTACAGCTACAGTGGGATCTACCTAGCTGGCAATCTGAAAAGAATAAGTAGTTCTCAGCCTAATGGACAGGGTCTGATTAAATCTGAGTACCACTTTTTCCATATTCCCAAGAGTGGGGAAGGATTTCGAGCTTAGTGGCATCTTAAAAAGTAAAATATGCCATTTGTAATAAATAGTGCTGCAGCCTAAAAGAATTTTGGGAACAGCTTATCCAGGCTGCAAATGTTTTGACACCTATTTATTTGTTAACACTATGAAATTAAAGTTGGCATGGTCTACGCTTCTCCTCCCTGCTTACCTCATAAGATGCCTGCAGGCCTCTAATGTACAATTTATGCTGCCATTTCCTTCAGTGACATACTAATGAGGGATATAAAAATACAGACAATTTCACTGATTTAAAAACAAAGGAATAACCTGAAATCTCACAAAGAAACAATCAGCTTCAGCTCATTATAATTGGAACATAATATTATCAGGAATCCCTTCACAAAACCCCTGTAACAAACCACATATAATTATTCCCAAACCCCTCATCTTCACTTTGTTCCATCATGAATTTCTCTCCTTTTTGATCATCACCTTTCATATACATCAGTCCAAAAGCATTAACAGTGCATATTTAGTCTAAATATCTTATGTGAATATCTTTATGTAAAACGTTTATTAGTATTTTCTGACTAGACCACACAAACTCCTTTTCAGTGGAGGCCCTGGAAGAAAAGCTCAATAAACATAAAACATTTATACTACATTATCAATGAGCTAGCAAAATAATCAGGCAAAGATGTGTCAGGTAAAATATTTCATAGCTATATACAGATACACAGAAAACAAACTAAACATCTTACGATGAGTTACAATATTACAATAGAAATCCATCAGTGCATTTCTAAAGGAGTTTAAAATTTGAATATTTCATAGTATTAGCAATGATGTAAGTTCCACAGTAGTAATGTTTTGATCCTTAGGAAGATAGATGGGACTAGAGACATTTGTGGAAGAAGAGAACTTCTAAGTCAGATAATGTGGTGAAGATGTAATTACAGTAGTCATGAGTGATAGCAAGAAGGAGACAGGACTAAGTAAGGAGAAAGTGTAGATAAGGTGGGCCATCTACAGCCCCTGGAAACTGCAGACTCATAAGTCTCACTAGTCTTATATGTAAAGCCATGGAATGAATTATCATGGAGATGATCGATAGAGATATAGTAAACATCCAGACTTTGGACACAACCCAGTTTGGTTTTGTCAAGTGCAGATCATGCCTACTCAACCTAGTGGACTTCTATGAGAAGGTTACCAAAGCAATGGATGAAGGCCAAATCATTCACACTGCCTACCTTGTCCTGGCCAAGGCATTTGACATAATACCCCATTCAGGCAATGTTGACAAACTCAAGAGGTTAGATACAAACCCATATGTCACCCAGTGGACAGCCAAATGGCTCACAGACAGGATCCAGGAAGTTAGAATTGTGGAGTCCACCTCTACAAAGAGGCCAGTCACAAGTGGTGTCCCTCAGGGATCAGTCCATGGACCACTCCTTTTTGGCATTCAATTCTCAGAAATTAAGGTTAATGTCAGTGGTCTCTGGCTGACTAAATTTGCAGATGTTTGCAAATTAGGAGCTGTCACTGAATCTCACACTGACACAAATGTTCTCCAGGAGGGGCTGACACAGACAAACAACTGGTGTCAAAGCCATGGACTAAAACTAAATGCCAAGAAATATGAGTATCCTTTGAGAAGTCATCCATCCCTGGTAACTATCATATTGACAACATACCCCTTAGAGCTGACCCAGTAGTCAGGGACTTAGGGACACACTGATAGTAATCTAGCCTTTGATCATCACGTGTCTAAAGTGTTAAGGAAATCATTCAATGCTGCGTAAACTATAAACAAAAGTATGACATCTGAGTCAAGGAAGTCATTGTTCCACTGTATTAGGCATTTATCAGGCCTATCATTGAGTACAATGCCCCCTTTGTTATATACCTATCAGGCATATTCAACAACTGGAACATCCACACAGGTTCCTTCCTAAAAGAATACAGGGCATAAGGAATATGTCCTATGCAGATTGCCTCAAGGGCCTATCCCTGTATTCTGTCTCCTACAGGCTTTTGATGGGAGGTCTATGCCTGGCAAACAGACCCCACTCTGATGGACCTGCTGCATATCCACAAAACAAACAGTACCAGAATTATCCATTCTAAAGACTTAAACCTTGCCTGTGATATAAATAGGACCTGTTGGAGAGATAGGTATATATCCCAGATACTACTCCATCTATGGAACAGGCTCCCCATCCATGTGAAACAGAGTTCCTCCCTAACCCAATTCAAGTGCACCTTGGACAATTGGATTGGAAACAAAAATTCATCCCTGGTTTGGTATCTATATCTCTAATGCAAACAGGTAACCTGTAAATGGTTCATCTCCCAGGCTCATGCTTACACTTATCAAGGGTATCAGAACTTGTCAGAGATTTGGGATGCATGACTAGGTTTAAAAAGGCTCTTGTGGTCATTAGCCTAGTAAACACCTATGAATCTATGAACTTATAAGATAACATTTAGTAAGCCACTTGGGATAGAGCATGGACTGAATCTAGCATTTAGAAGATGAGCATGGGGAGGGGGGGGCTGCATAAAGTTAGCCTTTTTTCTATTTCCCTAAGTGGGATGGTATTCAATATTTTGGAGATATATTTGGAGTAGAGAGCATTTCTGATAAGTTTTGGGATTTAGGTATATTTTTTTATTGAATTATCACTTCGAACATAAGCAAATTTACATTTATACCAAAGTAATCAAACTGTATTAACAAATTAACATCAACAAACATTATAGTTCAAATTTATTACTATATATCTTATGACCTAAGCAACGTTACATAAATTATTCAATTCCTGTCCCCTTTTTTAACATATCTCCATTGGGATGAGAACATATTTATAAAACCATCACTTACAACATAAGCAGTCATAAATGTATATAAATGAAAAGAAACCACAACAACATAGTCCTAGTTGCAAGCACTTTACATCACAAACCATAATGACACACTCCCATTTGCAAACATTATAAATCACTAATAATCTACCCAAACTTTTTCAGTCAGACATTACATAGCTCATTTAAGTCCTGCCTTCTTTAAATGCTTGAGCTAAGAATATATCTTTAGATAGGGTTGCCACCTTTAGTTGTGGCTAAATCTGAAGTAAGGCCACACCCCTCGCATCACCAGTAACCCTACCCACCCTCTCCCCGCCCGCATTCAGCCCATTTTGTGACATCACTGTGACATCACCTGGCAGAGAATGCCCTCTTGCCTGATGCCTGCTTTCGGCCGATTTACTATGCTTTTCTGTAAAAAAGTATAGTAAATCAGCCAGTTTACAAACTCCAATAGTCTGTTTCCTTTTTCGAAACAGAATACTGGAGTTTGTACAGTGTTTTCCAGACTTTTGATTTGATTTCCGGATAGTCCAGAAAAAAAAAACGATTGGTGGCAACCCTATCTTTAGAGCAGACTGGCCTGCTTGGGTTATACCAAAATACCACTGAAACACAAAAGCACTAAAGTAGAAAATAACAAAAAAGCCACAGGTCCACAGGTAGCCAAAGTTTAATAAAATCCTTAGCGCCTCTGCAGACAAGCCTTCCAAGAGTAAAAATTACACTTCCAACACATTTTACATAGTCAAAAATCACAATTAACAAGCAATTAAACAATCATTCAATAACAATAATTATATCACATACTTCCAGTTACATTCCTTATTGAGCCCAAAGGGCTCCAAAGTACCATATTTCAAAATAAAATGTGTTTACTTTTTTAAAAATTAATCTTTTAAACTAGTACACTCACCTAAACATACCTCAACCTTTTCTAACACACAGTCCCTTAAATTAGGTGAGTGTACTAGTTTAAAAGATAAGAACCAAGACTTATTCTCTCTGAGGGTGAGGGTGGTATCCACCAAATGCTAGTAAGGTAGGATGCCATGAGATCCACTATGGAGGTCCAGACATTGGATTTTACCAATAAAACTTTAAGGCTGGAGATTCCTAAAAGGAGGACACAAATACAGAATATTTGACAACTTCTTCCACTCCCCCCACCCCACCATGCAGAAGGCTTACGAAAGAGATTTGTCTAACTTTTCAGAGGAACTGCTTAATGCAATCCTAGCTTTGTAGCATTTTTATCCCAGTACAGAAATAGAGCTAGAGGAATTTTCTAAATCAGATGTTGAAGATTAAGACTCCTCTCCTCTTAATTATCACCCGTACTCTTGTGAGTCTAACTATGAAGACATTGTCTTTTCAGACTACCCAATGAAGAAATATCTTTTGGAGATACAGTTTCAAAAATGAAAGACTTTTTTCAAATGGGTGGGTAAGGAGGTTTCAAACTCACATTAGAAATATTATGAGTTACTAAGTATGAATTCTCTTAAACCAGTGGCCATCCTCCAACATAGGAGCTTTAAAGAATGCGTCTGCTTATTTTCCTGTTCCCCAGATCCCCCCCATAGACATCTCTCTAGAAACCTGATAGAATTTACACAGTACCTGACATAGAAATCCCTTTATAAAAATTTTGTGGCAGACCCTGATAGCATTTGTGTGGATGGGAATATATGTTCTGAGCCTCTTTCTGTTTTTAACCCTGTACCAAATGACAAAGACAACTGTTAATTTGATAGGTTTGGAATGAAAGTCTTCCCCTTTGGCATTTGCATAAATCAAATGTCAAACTTATATGTCCAGGTATCTATTATTTATTTTTGCTAATATGCACAAAACCTTAAGTAGTTTACTCGACTCAAATGCTAAAGTTAACCTGTTGGACATGTTAAACTCTGCCTCATAGATCACTAAGCATTTTATTAAGTGTCAGATGACCTCAAGATGCATACTTGTACATCCCCGTTCACAAAAAATACAGGTATTACCAAAGACTCTATATCCTGGGATTGTACTTTCAGTTTACATCTTTGTGTTTTGGTCTTTCAGTTGCTCCAAGAGTTGTCACAAATTATCTTGCCCCAGTCATATCCTTTTTGCTTTTAAAGCATTCATATTTTCCCATTTGGGTGATTGTCTCTTTTCAGCTCACTCCAATGTATACACCCTCAAAGCATTTCAGTTCATTACTCCTCTATTTTGCAGACTGAGTTTTATTGAAAAAGTCTTGTTTAAACCCATCTTCCCGGTTAATGTTTCTAGAATGTCTTTTAGATATCCGTCTATCCACTGTGTGTGTGTGTGTATATATATATATATATATATATATATATATATATCTATATATATATATATATATATATATATATATATATATCAGGACCTAAACTTGGCCCATCAAAACATGTTGAAAGCAAGACAGATCCTCAGAATTCTGGGTTACATGGCTTTGTTTATTCTAATGGCTATATTTCTCAGTTTCCACATGTAAAAAAATCCAGCATTACCCAAATCAGTCTGAGTTCAGCATCTTCATCCCTTATCCTTTCAAATTTCAGTACTCAGTTTCATCAAGAAGGAACTGTTATGGTGGGCCAATCAAGTTATGTTAAATCCAAGCTGTGATGTCCCCTGACCTCACTGGGCCTGTAATCAAGGGGCCTGAATACTCACCACTGACACTGAAGGGGGATCTTCACTTGGAACAAAAATAGATACATACAGGATTTCCAAATGCTGCTCTCTGCATTAAGCACAATTTCCCCTTAAGAGCACACAGGGAACACACTCAGTCTGGGGTCTAGGTCTCTCTCTCTCTCTCTCTCTCTCTCTCTCTCCAGGTCACCAGTAAGACCCCCCCTTCTGGCACAGCTATAAAGTTGAGTCCACAGATGAGAGTCCAAGCCAAGTCCTCCACCGCTCTCTCTGTGAAACCAGTGCTTTGGTTCCCTGCTCAAAGCAGCTGACACACACACACTCTTGGAGATTAGATTTGTACACACACACACACACACACACACACACACACACACACACACACACACACACACACACCTAGGAAATGCTGGCACAGATTTACTAGCCATTCTCCCTTCTTCCCAGATTATAAGGTAGTTACACTGCCACCAGACACTCCAAAGCCAGCTACTCTAAGGGTCTTACAAGGGTACCCAATTATACTGAGTGAAATTAATATTGATACAAATGATAGTGTTTTACCAATGCAATAAGGCTTTCAGAAGTGCAAATATATATGAGTACTCTCAGAGGTTAAAATATTCTCTAAGGGACCAGCCACAATGAAAAGTTTAAATATATTTAATAATAATAAATAATAAAAGAACATGAAAATACGGAATATCTATTTACAATAAACACCACAGTTTCAATCACAGGAAATATTAAAATAACACAGATGAATAGATTCACACAGAAACAGAAAAACAGAACTTAACTAATCACACTATATTTTCCGGATTGATCTAAAAAATTAGTATCCCCTGGTTCACTTACTAGAACAAGGCAAGATGAAGTAGTTGAGGAATTCTTCTTTGTCAGGTTCCAAAGACAGACTGCCATGAGACTTCAGTCTCATCTAGTATTAAAATACTATAACAGATCTGGCTTGCAGAATGACATCACACACATCTGGTCATATGACGTTTGGTTGCCATACTACCCCATTGGCTAGAGGCTGCCAGGATTTAGCACATATGTGTTACCATGCACATAGAAAGAGCTTTGCTGAGATGTGTTATAGCATCTGGAAGCTATAAAACCATGAAACACCTCCACTCTTCCTACAGGAGATAATAAACCATTCTCTGGCACAGGCATTCTCTGGCTGCAATCAGAACTGTACAATACAATCTTTATGGCCTAAATTAAGTAGTTAATTTCTTACTATTTTTTCAAAGTTAGCTGGACTGAGATTAACCTGTTCTCTTCCAGTATCATATTTACAGCAGTACAGTCTGATATAAATGTGTATTTATTTTCTGTCCAGCAGGACACACTGCTTATATATTTTTAACATAAGCAACTTTGCAAATACATTTCCAACACAAGCATCTGTACAAATCAGTTTGGTATACAAATGACATACAATTTTTTACAAACTTCCAGTTAGCTGTGCTGGCATATGTTACACAACCACTGCTCTACTTCTCCTGGCATAGGTGGCAATACCATACATCGTCAAATCTCTCCTCCCTTTGAAGACTCAAGCCAGTTTTTCAAGTGCCCCTAGAGAAACATTATTTGAGAGGAATGAGCATGTCTGAGAATGCATTAACCCATGCCCTGTCTTTATACCCCATCTGTATTGACATTGCTGTCCCCACTACAGTGCTGCACTCTCATGTCATATGCATGCAACTCTAGGCTCCACCTTAGTAACTTGGCATTTTGCAGGCTGGCTTGATGTAGCCTTAGATCCCCCTCAGACTCCTCTTGCCATCCACTACAAATACTCCACATAAGGGCCTCCCTGTCATGATAAGGTTTTATCATATTAACACGGTACAAGTTGAGCCCCTGCCTCCTGCCTAGCAATTCTACCATATAGTTAACATCACTGACCTTCCTTACCACTTTGAAGGGTGCATCCCAAGCTGCCTGCAGCTTATTGTGTCTGACAGGAATGAGAACCACAACCTTCTGTCCCACAACATACTCTCGGGCTTAACCATTCCTGTCATGCCAAATCTTTTTTGGCTGTTAGGCTCCTGCTAGGTTCTTCTGGTCCAAGCCCAAGGGCTCCCTAAGCCTTGCCCTGATGCTCAGGACATATGCCACAACACAATCTTTGTGGAATTCATACTTACCTTCCCATTCATTACGATTCAGATCTAAAGGGCCCCTCATCCTGTGCCCATACAGCAACTCAAAGGGTAAAAAACCTGTGGATTCCTGGGTACCATTCTATATGCAAACAGCAGATGGGGCAAATATTTGTCCTCTCTCTTAAACTGGTCTGCAAATGCCCGTAGCATGGTCTTTCGAGTTTAACCTCTTAGCAAGATCATTAGTCTGGGGATGGTAGGGGTGGTCTTTAGGTGCCTCACCTCAGAGCACTTCCACAGACAGGCCAGCAGGTCTGATATGAAATTGGAACCTCTGTCAGTCAGTATTTCTCTCAGGAAACCTAACCTGCTGAAAATATTTAACAAGGCATTTGCCACCTTCTCTGCCTCAATGGAAGACAGATCCACTACCTCAGGGTATCTAGTAACATAATCTACTATCACCATCATGTACTCCTTTCCTGTGGAACTTGGGATACTCATAGGCCTCATGATATTCATTGCTACCTTCTGAAATGGCTCCACAATCACAGGCAAAGGCATCAAGGGAGCCTTGACCTTGTCTCCTGCCTTGCCTATGTTTTGGCATTGCTTCCGGGCCAATAAAAGTTCTACATAATACATCTCTTGGTATGCTTTCTGTCCATATGACCTGCAAGAGGAATGTCATGGGCTATGGCTAGATGTGCCAGATGGCAGGCTGTAGGCACTACCAACTGCTGTATTATCTCACCCTCTAACCCTCCTTCAGGTGTCCACTTTCTATACAATAACCCTTTGTTCCAGTATACAGGCTCCCCTCTTCATTGAGAATAAGGTGCCTCCCTAGCTACCTCCCTCAAGCCGCTTAGTGTAGGGTCTGAGAGCAGAGCCTGTCTCAACTCTGTCTTTGTGACCTTCCCAGCTCCCCTTCCACAGCATGTCTGGTATCCTCTGACAGCGGTGTCACTTTTAGCCTGGGTACTATCACTCACCACTGCTCTTGCAGTCACTCTGTCCAAGGAAACATCAGTACCTACCAGCAGCTGTGGCTCACCTTTAGGTTCAGTGCTACAGGGTAGCTCCCTCCATGAAATAGCCAGCTCACCAGCCCTGGCTTCAGGTGTGGGGTCTGTCTGGGTCTGCCCCAGGCTACCAGACTGACATGCCTGTCTCCAAGCCTGACTGCATGTAAGTGCATGCACACAAGGTGTTGTATTATCATAATCATTCCCTACCAAGTCATCTGCAGGAATATCCACAAACACACCAACTTACTTGCTTCCATTTACACCCTCCATGTCATGGTAAACCTTGGCCAAAGGTGTTTGGAATGGGGTCCCTCATAAACCTCTGACTGGAGTGCACCATCCAAGCAAGTACTGCTTCTCTTTAACCACTTCAGGCTTCACAATGGTTATGTCAGAGGCTGTGTATCTCTCAGCAGTGGCCTGTTTTCATACACTAAGATCAAATATAACCTCTGGTGATAGTTTTGTACCCCTGCTGTCTACAGACTGCTTACCACTGGCATACTATTGTTCCCACTTGCAGACTCACCCACTTTTTGTTGCCCACCTTGCTTCAATGGACATCTACATGATACATGGCCCCACTGGTTACATTTAAAACATTTAACCCTTGATCCTGGCCATAAACCTGAAGCAGTGACTTTGACTGTTACTGGTGGACTCTGTTGGTGTGGTTTAGGCTTCCCACCATAGGTTCCCTTATATCCACATGCAGCACTGGGTATCCCCTTCCTGTGCAGTGACACCCTGCTTGCTAAGCAGAGATCTGATTTTTTCCCCAGCTCTTCTGCAGATTTATGCTCACAGTCTTCCAACCAGATTCACATGTCCTCAGGCAAAGTGCTAAGGGCTTGTTCCTTCACAAAAAGATCTGCCAGCCCTTCAAAAGTGGTAACCTGACACCCACTCATCCACCTCTGAAAATAAGTGCTTAACTCAGCAATATAATCACACAGAGTCTCATCTGCTTTGTGTCTATGCTCATGAAACTTTTTTTCTGTAAGCTTCAGGTGTGAACTTAAAGCATTGAAGTAAACATTGCAGTACTCTATCATAGTTTAAACAATTAATATCAGACAATTTATAAACATCAGTTACATCTTTAACATGGAGTAAGGGGGTCAGGGAAGCATACCCAGAGCCCTTGGATATTGTTTACATACTCTTTCAAATATATGAATAAAACTATAAAAATTATCACCCTCTGTAAATTGTGGAAGAAATTTACTGACCTTTATTGCTTCTGGGGTTCAGTTATTTCCTTCCCCATTCTTTCCATGACCCTGGTGATGAGTCAGCATGCCCCTCTCATATTGACATTGCTTCTCATTTTCTTCAGTCCCCAAACACCACAGTCTCTCTGCTGATTCTAAGTCCATCTGTTTCTCCTTTTCTTCAGCCTCCAAATGCCTCAGTCTCTGCAGATTCTAATTGCAAATGTTTGGCCTCCAGTTCAAGTCTCTTTAATGCCATAGGAATTATTAAGTCCTCTTAAGAAAAAGTGAACTACCCCTTTCTGAGGGCTGCAAATTCCAATCACCAGATTGGTTATCCTCCTGGTTGCTGGTCTGAGCTGCTACTAAGTCTGGAATCCTTTCCGCTTTAGTCGGGTCAGCATGCACTAGTCCTTTGACTTTGCACACCTTGGTCAACTGGGTCTTTGTCAGCTTGCCATAATCCTGTGCTGACATATTTGCCTGCTTTCTCTGACTAAACTAAACTAACAATAAATAAATACATAAACAAAACTGTTGTGAAATTAAACTCTGAATGTTTATTTTGTGGCTTCTGAGTATACACACATCTTCAGTGACGACTGCCTACATGCTACAGAAGTTCAATTAATATCCACACCACTGCTCACCAATATGTGACATCCCCTCACTGGGCCAGTAACCAAGGAGCCTTAATCCTCACCACTAACACTGGAGAGGGATATTCACTTGGAACAAAAATCGATACACACAGGATTTCCAGATGCAGCTCTCTGTATTATGCACAATTTCCCTTAAGAGCACACAGAGAACACACTCAGTCCAGGGTCTGGGTTTCTCTGTCTCTCCAAGTCCTCATTAAGACTCCCCAGTAGCACAGCTATAGACTTGAATTCTCAGCAGAGTGTCCAAGCCAAGTCCTCCACCACTTTCTCTGTGAAACCACTGCTTCTTCTTGCTGCTCCAAGCAGCTCACACACCCACACACACACACACACACACACACACACACACACACACACACACACACAAAGATTTGATTTGCATGCACACACATGCCTGGACACATGCACACACACACACACACACACACACACACACACACACACACACACACACACACACACACACACACACACACACACACACCTGGGAAAGGCTGGCACAGATTTACTAACTATGCCCCTTTCTGTCTAGAATATAAGGTAGTTACACTGACACCAAACACTCCAAAGCCAGCTACTCTAAGGCTCTTACAAGGGTACCCAATAATACTGTAGTGAAATTAATATTATACAAATTATAGTGTTTGACCAATGCAGTAAGCCATTCAGGAATGGCCACAGAGTAAATAAATAGATATGAATACTCTCAAAGGTTAAAATATTCTCTAAAAGACCAGCCATAATGAAAAGTTTGAATCTATTTAATAATAAAAAATAAAAGAACATGAAAATACAGAATACCTATTTACAATAAACACCAGAGTTTCAATCACAGAAAATTTTAAAATAACACTGAAGAATAGACTCACACAGATACAGAAAAACAGAATTCAACTCATCTCACTATATTTTCCTGACTGATCTAAAGAATTAGCATTCCCTGGTTCACTTACTAGAGCAAGGCAAGATGAAGTAGGTGAAGGGTTCTTCTTTGTCAGCTTCCAAAGACAGACTGCCATGGCACTTCAGTTTCATCTAGTATTAAAATATCATTACAGAGCTGGCTTATAGAATGACATCACATACACACGCCTGGTCATATGACTTCCAGTTCCCATAATACCCCCTTGGCTAGCATCTGCCAGGATTTAGCACACATGTGTTATCGTACACAGAGATAGAGCTTTGCTGAGATGTGTTATAGCATCCAGAAGCTATAAAATCATAAAACACTTCCACTCTTCCTACAGGAGCTAATAAACCATTCTCTGGCACAGACATTTTTTCTCTCGCTGCAGTCAGAACTGTATGATACAATCTTTCTGGCCCAAATTCATTTAATTTCTTACTATTTTTCAAAGTTAGCTGGACTGAGATTAAACTCTTCACCTCCAGTACCCTATTTACAACAGTATAGTTTGATATAAAGTATATTTCTTTTTTGTCCAGCAGGACACACTGTTGATACATTTTTAACACAAGCAACTTTACAAATCATTTTCAAGACAAGCATCTGTACAAATCAATTTAATATACAAATGACACATAATTATTTACAAAATTCCAGATTGTACTGGAATATGTTACACATCCACTGCTCTACTTCTCCTGGCATAGCTGTTAATACCTCACACCGTGACACAGACCTTCTATATTCTTACCCTCTTCCTGGTCAGTCAGTCATGATAGATGCCTCAGACTTCACATGATGGACAGTTTCTCAAGACATCAAAATCCAGGGCATGTGAGAATCTCATTTCAGGAACAATCACATACATTTCAAGGAGATGATGACTCTAATGTTGTTGTGTCTTTCGGCTTTTCCTGGTTAGGGGTTGCTACAGTGGATCTCTGGTCCGCTAATGATTGGCAGTAGATTTTCACGTGCCAAGTTGCCAGCTCTGACGCACAACCTTCAAAGAAGGTACGCCCATTCACACATGTCGTCACACAGAAGACGCTCTAGCTGAGAATTGAACAGGACAACGTGTTATTGCGAGGTGACAACACTACCGCAACACCAGATGATGGATCTAATAAAAGCTACTAAAACCATAAATCAGCAATAGAACCCCAGGTGGTCCAGGGGTCCACAAAATTAAATCAGTTGTATACCCCTGGACCCCTGTCAATGATAACAGAAAACATTACAGTAATATGGCAAATGAAAAAACAAGGTGGGCGGGGGATCAAAGTCATGCCCCCTTTGCAGACTAGTTAAGATTGCTCTGGAAACTGGCAATACAAAAAACCTCACTCTGTACACTGCATTCATGTCATCATGGAAGAACACAATAGAAGAAACTCTGAGGAGATCCAAAATAGACCCTTTTGAATGAATGCTACACTCAGAGGTCTTACAGGAGAATGTCTGTCTTTAGGGAACTTTCGGAGTAGAGTTGTTTGCCACCTGTCTCAACAAACAGTTAAACCACTTCTAATCCAGGACACCATATCAAAAGACCCAGAAAATGTATGTATTTTCATTCCCATAGATGGAAATGTTCCTCTGTGCTTTCATTCAGATAGTGCATCAGATCTAACATAATACAACGCCTCAATAAACAATCCATAGGTGACTGATATATCTTTCTTTCAGTATCATTCAAATGCTATTTGGTTTAGAGCTGATAGAGGCTGCAGTTTAAATGGTACAGTCTCCCTTAAGCTGGTTCTTAAATCTAGATGGTTGTTTAGGTAGTTAGTGATTTATTTGCTGATGTTGCATGCCTTGACATATGGGCAATGTGTTTTTTAATGTGCTGATACTAGTTATTTTTGTAACTTAGTATTATTTTAAATTAAGTAGGTGATATGCCTTTAAATGAGAATGTTGTTGCAACTTGATGATGACAGTTAGCTATGCCACATAGTACTTCTTTGACTGGAGTAGCTAGTATGAATGAAATACCTGATGATGTAAGTTTTTAATTTGTTTTAAATGAATTATTTGATTGGTTGATTCTTTTTTTAATGTGAATATACTTTATATAAAAGGAAATGTTTTATTTTGTATTTTTATGTAATGGTCTGATGAGGTGACCTGCTCAGATGTGCATGCGCTAACCTGTTTTTTAATAAATGTATGTGTGATAACTGCAGCCATGTGTCAGCATACCATTTTGTTTTCATATTTAAAGTATTCATTTGTTTTTGTAGTTAACTGTTCATCTGTGGGGAATTTGCTTTGTATCATGTAAAATGGTACCCATGCCAATTAGTCCAGTCTTCCATATAGTGGGAGCTTCCACTAATCATATTGTACCTTGCCCAAGGTTTGAGATGTATGCATAATAATACATCAGTAGAGCCGTATGCTCTTCCTCTCAATATGGTACTGATCTCCCTTAGTGGTACTATCGTCTAGGTCTAGAGTACAAATAATAATAATAGTAACAACAGGAAATCGATAGAAGACTATAAACTAAGATCGCTGTTTCACAACATAAAAATATCATCCACAAACCTAACAAGATATATATATGTTTGACTAAATATAATGGCCAAAGACATGCTTTCTTTCCCATTCCATTAAAACTAAATTAGCACAAGAATTGGTGAATGTAGTGCTTATAACTACATTTGTCTTCTGCAAATAGTATTTATCATCAAATAAAATATATATTATTTTCCAGCACTAATTCTAATAATAAACAAATTAAATTCATCTTCAGTGTTACTAAATTAGTGCAAGTAGACAGGAATTTAATATACTGAACCCATTTTGCATTAGATATAACTGTAAACTAAGACATTGCATCTATGGTTACTAAATATATCTCTATAACTTCATTTTAGAGTACCATTCAAGGAAATCATTCAAAAATGTTTAGTGTCATTTAGGATAGTCTTACATACTGTAACGTAAGTTCCTAAATCTATCAAGATGGGTTCTGTTGTCTATCTTCTCCCTGGCACTATGGGTCTCAGCAGCAATTTTTCTTTATCCTTATGTATTTTAAGGAGATCATATAGTGTGAAAATAGGATGTTGGGCGATCAAAATGATTACATAACTCATTAGTTAATACACAACTCTTATGTAACTCATAAATGTGAAATTTCTATGTAGAAATAACTCTTTTTAATTTTGAATTTATATATCAGACTATAAGTAGTTTCATCTGCTAAGAGTTCCCATGAAATAAATATTATCAGTTGTATTCATTATTATCAAGTCAAGTAAAAACTTTATTGTCATTCAGACCATACAGCAAGTGCACAGCTGAATGAAACTCCGTTTCTCCAAGGTCATGTACAACATATAAAAACAGAAACACAGAACCAATAAACGTAAACAAAGAGTTTGAGGCACAGAACAACCACTCGAGTCCCAGTCCAATCCCCTCTGAAAACAGAAACGTTCAGATGTATTAATCAAATCTAGTAGACAGACAAAAGTTGGGATACCACTACTGCAGTATGGCAAACTGCCACCAGATGAAGGCCTGAGCTGCTCTTGTCAGATCAATAGTCACCTCCATATTTTCACCATCCACACCGCCACATCACCACCAATTTCATTCAGTACCACCAGTTCCATCTTCAACACCATCTTCAATGCAGCAATCCTCCGATCCAACAAATCCGATCCAGAATTCACAATCAGCACCTCCATCTGCACTCGGCGCACTCTCCGAGGCCTAAACGTACATGACCGGACCAACGACCAACAACAAAAGCAAAGCAAATAGAGCACTCACTACCATCCGACAACATTTCAACTTAGATATCATGGCTACATCCTATTGCACACCCAACCAGCCAAAAACAGAGTTCCAAATGAGGAATTGACACAATTTTACAGAAACACAAAACATACATCGGGAGCTAGCGTAGCCATTTCCACACAAGGTGGTGCCATTTTCCTGAACTTTTTTTTATTATAGTGCCTCCACTCTTATTTACTTATTTTATCTCTTTATCTTGATTATGTTTCAAAACTTATAACACTGCAACTTATCTTTTGTATTCAAAAACATATGCAAATCCAAATTTCTAATAATAATTCATCACCAGGTTGAAATCTTTAGCAACAGCACAAACTTCTTATTGCTTATCACAAACTTTTTGCCCTCCTCTACTTGAATCATTACACCCCTAACAACTTTCCCTCCTGCATTTGAGTTAATGCATCCCTTTTCATGCCCCTTAAATAACACTTCTCATCTTTCTCATTTTCTAAGTGCCCCATCCACCACTGTAGGCCTCTCATGCATCTCCTGTATACCTAAGTTATAAAACATCAAGCTACAGACCAATTTGAAACAGACAGCCTAAACAGAAACAATCCTATATGATGCTCTCTGTCTTATGCTATTATCACTATTCTCCTGTATAATACTAATATATTCCATCCCCTTTACATTATTTTATAGCTTACTTCATTATATTCTAAAAGCTCTTTACAAACCTATACTAAAATCTCCTTTCCTAAAAAAATATAACTAACTTTATTACATATCTTAAACTCTTGCAAACCTTTCTTTACTGAAAGGAAAGAACACTTAACTTATTTACAATAATGTTACCCTACTATAGTAACAATCAATTTACTTCTGCAAGATTTGACAGTTGGAACAACTGTATAGACTTATAATTGCTAATGTAAATATTTTACTGTATATATCTGTCTTGTAATTATTTTTGTTGCTTCATGAGAAATGTAACTGTTGTTTTTCTGAGAACTGCTTGAAATTCAGTTAATATAAATGTACTGTGATGGAGCTTTTTTCACTGCACCTTTTCTGAAAATGGACTCTGACAATGTCAGACTTTCCCAGTCAACAAAGACAAATAAATGAATAAAAATAAATAATTAATACATTGCCTTAAATCTGTAAGCATAAATGGTCTTAAATCAGTGAGCACATCTACTAAATGGCTATTGATAGCGGGAATAAATTTCCTTATTTAAGAGGTGTTTCTATGGTTCTGATAAAGTAAGAGATGATAAATTAAAATCACTTCTTCCCACCCCCAACACATTCTGGGTGATCATTGAATGAACTAGTAGACTGTCTCTTTTCTATTTCCACTCTCTTCTTCCTATTCCTCTGCTTCACAATCTCTGTAGGAGCCTATGAAAAGGGTTTTGGCTTAGGGGTTAAGATAATTCAGGAAAGTCACACAAGCTCAAAGTATCCGGAATTACTTTATTCCCTGATGAGGAGCCAGCTGCTCCAGATTACTGTTCTTATAGCAGTCAGCCTTCCATAGTTTTCAAAAGCTTTCTTCCGGTGGCTTTAACAATGCATTATCTGTAATATATTCCAAATGCTGGGCCTCCTGAAGGCCAGTGGCACAGTTGGCTGTATTGTCTGTTGGTCTGGCTTCCTTCAGAGAGTTTAGTTTTGTCATGATTTTGAGCAAATGAAATCCTGTGTCTTGACTACAGATAACCCTGTCCCCAGGTTTGCTACTTCATAATGGCTTTAAGATTATAGGTGTTTGTCCATCAGCCATTGCTGTTTCTGAAACCCCATACATCCTGAACAGGAGAAGTGCATATTGGAAAAATTTTACCTGGCATATTAAAAGGCCATCTTCTCCTTTGATTTCTCTTTGAGATCATCTACCACTAACCTACCCTTCATGAGATCAAAAGTTAAGAGATTCCTCTAAAGTCTCACCATGTTAGTTATATAATCATACCCTACTATGGCATTAGGTAGGCTTTAGATTGGGGAATGGAAATGACCTGCTCCAGACTTTAGAGAATTAGATGCTGCCATCGGACCATTTTCACCTGTAGTGCAGCCTGTTCATATTTCCTCTTCAATGATTCTATAATGTCAGAGTTTCACCTTACTGATAGGTCTGTCATGGTATCATTAATTATTAGTTTGGTTCATCCTGAAATTGAACAAAATCCATTTTCATTTTGGCTTCCTTGTGTGTCACTGATGCAGTAAATTTCAGACATCTGTTGCTGACACTTTAGAGCAAAATAAGTGATTGCCTGAGACTGTTCACTGCTTTGCAAAGCCTCATTCTTTCTAGTGCTGTGCAACTGCAAAAATGGTGTATAAAAGTTGGAGGGGAGTGCAGGGGAACTGGAACCACTGCAAAAACAAAACAAAAAGAAAAATGTTTCCATGTTGCCCCATTACTTTTAAAGTAATTGACACCTTCAGAGAATTTATGATTGAAAAAATGTCCTATGTGGATTAGGTTATGCTTGTCTATAGTTCAAATTGCTATTTTGCTAAACAAATATTTTACCTCCCTTTCAGGTTTATAGCTGGATCCCTGATTCCTGCCCCAGATTACAAGAATCCAGCACACTTACCCCTAGAATACCAGGATTTTGAAACATTCTCATGGGGCACTGTTGGCTGTTTGTTTCACGTCCTTAGGTAAAGACAATTATTTACAGGTTCTGCTCTTTTCAGCACATTGCAGGGTGCCTGCCAAGCATCCAAGCCCTTGTTTTCTGTAACTAGAATGACAAATATCATCTAGGTCATAGCATTAAGCTCTGACTCTTGGACCCCATTGAAAATGTGACATTAAACCTGCTGTTATATGTTCTTTTTACTGTAATACAGTTTCTAACCTCTCTTCCATTTCTATCACAAGTACCACTACACTAAGGTGAGGAAAGGTCTCCATTTCACAGTTTTTCTTTGCTACAGCTAACATTTAATCTAACAACTGAGGATATTAGAGGGGGGCTATGGGAAGAGAAGATAGAATACAGGGAAATATATTGCTAATTAATTTTGCAAGCCAATGAGCTTCCCGGGTTAAATGAAAATATTTCCATAGCCCCAGTATTAAAACTGAGAGCGGTTATAGTATATGTAAAGCATTTCACGCTATAGTTACTAATGAGTATAGCATATTTGATAGAGTAGATTATAGTAGTCTTATAAGGTTTTAACAGATTTCTTTTTACATAGGCGATTTTATATTATTTATTCAATAAGGTAGTATTTTAATTGTTTATGTACATTGGCCACTAGAGGGTAGCAAGAATGAATGACTTTTAGGTGTTTATATCATAATTTTATACTAAGTATTTTATATCTGTCTTTATTTATTAGGGTACGGATAGAGGCACTCTTTTTGTAAAAACTATGTGATGCATTATTAGTATTTGTACTTATTTCTGTCGTTTAACGTATACATTTTGGATTTTGAATGATTTAAGGTAAGTGGTTTTGTAATTAACAGTAGGTAGCATTAATTTGGGTTCTAGTTGATAAATGAGGGGTGTATAAATGTGTTGTTTTACTGAATGAGTAGGTTATCTGAGGAAGTCCCAGAGATTGGGACAAAAATGCGGTGACAAAGTTAAGCATTTATTTTTTCCTGTTTGTTGCCTGTTTGTAGTATTAAAGGATTGAGACACTGAAATTGGTGGTGTTATAGTGGTCTGCAATATCCTTGCAGTGCCGTTTTCTTGTGCGTCTAACATTTCCCATAATTATTGCCCTTATATTATATCAAAGGGGAAACCCTGTACAAGTGTGTACTATCTCCCTGATATCAACCCGGACAACAGGGGAACAGTTGGTCCCAGATTTTTCCTCCTTGTACTGTCAGTTTTTGTAATTTCACTTTTACAGTTTTGTTTGGATGCATACTGAAACTGTTTTGTTGAAGCTCAAATAAATAAAACAATAATGCCTAAACATCATCAGTAACACAAGTAATTGTAAATCACTATATTGCATAAAACAGTTAAAGCATTCTCTACATCATAGGCAACTTTACAATCTTTCAAAGGGGATGAGTCCTTTTAGCCTCCCCTGAGGGCTGTCCATTGCTGTCTGCCCCTACCTCCTCTCTGCACTGAACAGGACTAGCACTCCTCAGACAAAGGTTACCTGGCTGATATAATCATGCCAGGTCTTATTTTTGACATAATATATATCTCTTCACTGACTTGTTGTTGGGTCTTTTGGCTTTTCCTGGTTAGGGGTCGCCACATCGGAACGCCGATCAGCTAATGACTGGCAGTAGATTTTTACATGCCGAGTTGCCAGCTCTGATGCACAACCTTCAACGAAGGTACGCCCATTCATGCATGTCTCCACACAGAAGACGCTGTATCTGAGAATCGAACAGGACAATGTCATACTGTGAGGCGACAACGCTACCGCAGCACCACCACCGCGGTAATCTCTTCACTGACTAACTCTTGATTATTACAGCAATAAATACACATAAGGAAGTTAAATGATCGCTTAGGATTTGTTACAATTACACTTAGCCATACCTTTAACTGACTTTGTTTGTCACAATGTACTTACACATAATGATAATCACACAAATTACCAGACTTATTTTTGTTGTAAAGAGAATGACACAAACACTCTGTTTGGAGTTAAATAGTTGCAGCCAACTGTTTGTGTTTTACTCTTTTTTAGGCTAATTTAATTGAAAGTGGATTCATTTAAGGTAGAGATTTCAGGAAGACCTTGTTAAGCTTTATTATTTCCATAGCCTCTACAAACCTGATCTGATAGGTGGCATTCATTCCTGTTAACAAACCTTTGTTGTCTAGTTCACATCATAAGCCATTTTACAACCTTCCACGGAAGGTTAGGTTAATGAGTCACTTAACATCCCCTGTGGCCATCAGCTTTGTGGGAAGCCCAGTTAATGAGCCTTGTATAATTTACCCAACTTACCTTTGGTCTCTCTTCCCAATCCTGCCTTCCACCATCGAAGGAAAGGAGAACTATCTCTTCCTTCTTATGCCAAGCATATCTCTCTGGCACCCTACGATGTAGTGCCCTCAAATCTGCACAAAAGGTTAATATCTATCTTTCAGAAAGGTGAACTCCATCCTTCTGTTACATCTCCTATCCTTGGTCCCTAAGGTAGGTTATTTATATACCTCCTTTTTCCATCAAACTAAAAATACAACTGTTAATTCTGGATCTTTTTGTCTCTAGTGCTTGCATGGAAGTTACATTGCACCATTTAAACCAACAAAACACCTCAGATTAGACAAAACATGCTTACAGTCAACAATATTGTTCTTGTATTCAATGAAATACTTCATGCCACTAGCATTATTAATTCTATGTCATCTGCTGGTATGTAACCTAGATTATTACCCCACTAGGTTAAGCAGAATGACATCTCCTTTGCCCAAAAATGTGCCATGGTACTGTAAGTCAATCCTAAGCAGAAACCACCTCAGACTTGAAATTGATAGCCATTAAAACAGCAGGTGATTGCTCACTCCAAATCTGCTGCTGGAGCCTTCCTGCTATAGCCATTGTCTTTGTCTCTTAGCATATGAATAGTGAATCACCCATAAGTTCTTTGATTTGCTGGTTTCCAGGCTGTAGTAGAGAAAAAAAAGCAGCAAAAATGGCTTCTTGTATGCATTAGAGTTCCAGAGATCTAAACATTTTAGTTTCTAGTGTTACACTGGCCAATTGTGAATAGTAAGGAGTGTGATACACTTTTTTTCTTGGATCTAAACCTCTCACTATCACCACTTCCTGCATGTCTCCTCTCATCTTCTACTGTATAACTGGGCTTCAATTATAGTGCTAGAAGAAATGTGCTTTGAATAGTGCCTCATGCTACTTAAACTCATGCAGACAGCCTACTATGATCCAATGTAAGCCTGCCAGTGGGCTTAGCCACATCCATTGTCCTCTGGTTTCTTGGAGTGCCTTGACTCTGACAGTCTGCACGCACATCACATCTTTAAAACTTCTAACACTGCTTAGCTGCAAAACTATGGGCTGCTCTGCCTTCTGACTTAACTGCACCAATTCTGGTGGTCTAAATGCTCCAGAGAATGCTGTTATCACATGCACAATCAATGCGCAATCCAAATAACAGCACTTCATAACTATAAGCAGATAACTGAAAGTGCTGCCTGTGATGTCTGTAACATTTTGGGGCCAATCAGCCATCTCTAACCAGGTATGGGGGCCACTGATTTGTTTGGCCCTTTAGCATACTCATTAAATTGAATGAACTTTCTCTACCTTATGACTTTCTGAAATCATGCTAATGTAGTCTAATATGTACTGGCATTCCTCCAGTTCAACCCCATGTCTATTATTGTGATAATATATATCCTGAGCTGTTTATCCTGCACAATCATACTACCATCCATCCCTGTTACTACTGGTATTACCATAGTATTGTACCTCCTTTTTATATACATTGCTTGTATACTTACTCAGGAAGTTACTCATTAGCTGCCGTTTTCATCTGTCCACAAATACCATTTATGACATGGTCTCTGATCTGGTATCTGTGCTGCTGCTTGGTACAAAACTCTTGATTCAGGCTCACTGTGAAAAAGGAAGTCAGCAACTGGAGTATCCATACTTCATACATGTTATGCTCTGATTGTTCCATTCAGTGCTATGTACGGTAGACTGAAGTGTCTCATTAACCTGCCTATTACCCTTTCCACCCCAGATCATGATTTACTGTGTAAATTACTCCTGTATTTTCTGACATGAATAGGACAATGTAGTTCCTCATATGTTCCCCTCACAGTCTTAGTGTTAGTTGTACTAGGAAAACCTTGAGTTCCATGATCACTCCATGGATGATTTCTAGAGGTGATATACTCCTGAAACATTTCCATTTATAGTACCCCAACAATCCTATGCTTCCTGCTGTGTCTGCAGATTTCTGCTGTTTTTCCTATGACTGCCCTTTGCTATACTTCTGCTCCATTGAAGTCATATATAAACATGTGACATACCTACATGTCTATTCCCACATCCTTTGTAACTGTAATTCTGGGGTGTGGCTTAATACAGTCTTTCATGTGATGTGGCTTAATACAGCCAGTCACCTTTGATAGTAACCTCTGCAAAAATTATCTGACCAGTGGGATCACACTGCTGGCAAAATTTAATAAGCCAATCAGCACCCACAGTTGTTTTACAGTAACCTTTTCTTTGATTGTAACTTGTCTCAAAGCTCTGTGTAACTTGCAAATTTTCTGTCTTGACAGATGACACATACCTGCCTAAAGATCGAGTCCCAACCCAGCAATGACATACTAATAGGTGGCTTCTCTGCTTTCTCTACTGTCAAATGAACTCCCAGCTCACTACACAGCCTAGCAATCATAACTGTACAACAAAAAAGAAATAATCTAAATACTGAACCATGCTACCTGTCTCAAATACCAACACTGTTACCCCATGCAAAAAGGTACTGAATTCTCAAATACCACACAAGTTATTGAGCAACTCATGCAGCATCAACCCTCAAATTCTATACCCAGCAATCTCTGACCATCCTGAAGTAGTGGTAACAGTCTAAAGGTTAACTCTCCATCAGCCATGCCCATGAGTACTCCCATCTGGTACACTTTCCTCACTGCTTTATTAAACTGGGAGTATTGCACGGACACTGCTTTCTCTTTTATTTAGACGTTTGCTGACCTGCCTATCAGGTATGATAAGAAATGTTTAAGTCTAAAACCCCCTGCTTATTTCTTAGGCCCCCAAGCTTATTAGTGTTTCCCTGCAGCTTGTTAAATGGATTTGATATATTTTTTTAATAATTAGTCCCCACTGTACCTAGCTTGTCAATGCAAGATCCATCACTGTTCCTTTGTCTGGAACTTTAAACAGGAATCTTAAAACCACAAGTAAAGTTCTCTTGTAAAAATTCTACTGCCTATCTGTCGGGGTACCTATCCAACCATAGTATTAAAATGTTCCTTTTTGTTGGCGTCAGTAGGGAAGGGAGGAATGTATCTTTGTCCCCGAAAGGGCAGTGCTCCTCTATGTGCTTGTGCACTAATCTTAAAGCAGGTCTTGGTCAGGTGGTTTTATTTATCACATGCAAAGCATTTTATTCTGAAATTTACAGGTGAAGGGGGGAACACTGGCTAAAATTATATGCAAAAACACAATGTTTCTTCCACTTTTGCTCTCCATGGCTGCCCTTTCTGAATCCAAGTAATCCATATCCCTTGACTTTCTCTTATCAGAAATGATGGCATTTTCTTTTTTAAAAATCCACAGACTGCCACTCGATTTACCCTCTCCTGTTCCAATCCAGCATAACAAATAAAGGCCTTCCCACCATCAAGGTTTTTCTGGGGATGGCTGCTTCATCTTGCTATAGTCTTCATCACAGTGTAACTACTTTTAACACTTTGAGTAAACTCTCACTGTCATCACCCTGTTAAACAGGGTCTACATACCAATGTCTTATTTCAGTGTCTTTCTCCAGAATCCAGTGTTATTCATTTCCAGTTTCTGGTTATCTGAAGGACTGTTTCAGCCATCCTGAGTGCTATCTTTTATACTTTCCATTTGTGTTGCTAGGGCTAGCATCAGTAACTTCCAAATCTTTGGTTGTCAAAGGTCTCCCATCATGTTCCTTTCTTTGTACTGAGAATGGCTAGAAGCTGTGACTTGACTACACATTTTAACTCTGTATTCTGAAATGATAAAAGAAAGACCTTAGTCTTCCATTGACAGGACTGTCATAAATTTCAGTGAAACTGTTTTAGAAAGAGCAATCATCACTTAAGTCAGGGAAAGAGAGATAAATGACATGAATGCAACCCCCTTCCACTGGAAAACCATACAACCTTCCTGGAAAGAGTAGTAGACACAGATTTTTTTTTTCTTTTTTAAAGGAAGCACATCTGTTCTTTTGCATGCTGAAGGAAATGCATGGTGATTCCAACAAACTAAGCAAATTATTGCCTTTACAAATAACCTTACAAAATGTTATGTATAGATATAAATCTGCAGTAATTTGTTTTTCTATCCTGTACATTTTGCATCACCACCAGTGTTTCCATTCATTGCAGACATGCCACTGATAATCCTTTACTTTCTTACAAAGATCACATTGGGAAGACATCTTTAAATGTTTAATTCGGTGTCAGCCATTGAAGATAAAGAATCTCTTGTCAATGCTTGAGTCCCAGCTGCTTGCAAACTACAGTGTAGCAGCCAGAAACTCAAGGGGTTTGCAGTTTGCATGAGTTATTGTTCACATTCAAACCTGACTGCTCCTGCAAGGTGTGACAGCCAAGTGGATAGACTAGAGCTGTTGCCCAAACACTTATTCAAGTCAAGTCAAGTAAATACAGCATCCATTGAGAGAAGCTGGAAGAGGTGGGAGTTTAGCTGTTAGGTTTAAGGTTGAATGAGGGATGTAGGTTCAGTGTTAGGGTGTAGGGTTTAAGTAGTGTTCAGGAAATTTAGGTTTAAGGAGTGGTTGCGGAATTTAGGTTTAAGTGGAAGGGAAGTTTAGGGAAAGGGAGTGATCAGAGAATTTGTATTAAGAGAGCAGGAAGGGAGTTTAGTACAGGGGAGTTATAACCTCCTTAGCTTTAGATGCTATGCCCTTACTTATGAGATGTGGAATCTAGAAGGTCTTCCTTCCTTATGTGTGAACACATGGTGATCAAAGTTATGGTTGCCATCAACACACATTCCCAAATCTCTCACCACTGGATTTGAACTCAGGGGGTGTTATTAATATTATAATTTATAGGGATGTCTCCTTTGCCGAAGGGGATGATAATTCATTTTTTGCATTGAGTTTAAATCTGTGGCTCTGGCACCAATCATTTATTGGTGTGAGCCTATTTTGTAGAATGTTGACATTGTTGGGGGTTTCTATGATTGCAACCAGTCTGCAGTCATCAGCGAACTTGGTAAGCCCCAGTCCATCTATTTTCACCTGGATTTCTGAGAAATAGATTCCAAACAGTAGGCAACCCAACACAGAATCTTGTGGATCATCACTATTAACAGGTCTGCTGGTAGAGGTGGAATCTCTAACTTTGATTGCATGCGTTCTGTCAGTGAGCCAGTTGGCAACCCTTCAAATGATATATGGGTTATTCCCTCTCTGGGTGAGTTTCTCAGTGATGCCTGAGTGGGAGATTGTGTCAAAGGTCTTGGCCAGGTCAAGATATAGAGTATGTACTATTTTGCCTTCATCTAGGGTTTGGTGACAATCTCAAAGAAGTCTACCAGTTTTAATAGGCATGATCTGCCCTTGAAAAGCCAAACTGAATCAGGTCAAGAGTTTGAAGGTCTTCTATAGCGTTGTTAATGAGGTCCATGATGATTCTCTCCATGGCCTTACTTATAGTTCCCAGTGTCAGTTGAGGGACCCCCTTTGTGCAAGGGGATTACAGTTGCTGTTTTCTGCTCTGCTAGAACAAAGCCAGTACTTAGACTATGGTTGAAAAGAGTGCGCAGTGGTTCCACTAACTCCTGTTCTAGACCATTTAGTAAGCAGCCTGGGATGTTATCTGGTACCCTAGAGGCTGGGTTTTTGGCCTTGGAGAGTGTGATTATGACCTGCTCATTGGTGATACTAGGTAGAGGACTGGTGACAGGTATGCTTTGGGGTATGATTGTTGGGGACAAGGGGAGTTTATACAGGGCACTTTTGAATGCGTCAGTATACGATCATTGCTGTCAGAGGTAGCAGGAGGTTTGAAGCTATTTATACCATCACTTAGGAGGCTATAGTTTGTTTTAGAGAAAATTTTCAACCTTTTTTTCTCCTGGGGGGAGGTCAGGTATGATCGTTACTTTGAACAAGACTGATTTATGATCGGACTTTACCAGGGAGGGTCCCACACATGGGGTGGTGCAGCAATCCCCCATGTTGGTGAGTACTAGATCAAGGACATTAGAGACCCTTGTGGAAGTGCAGACTATCGGTTCCAGAACATTTGTGTTAACAAAGTCCAGAAACCTTAGGGTGAGTGTGTTTGTACTCATATATGTTTCCCAATTGATGGAAGGATAGTTAAAGTCACCCAAGACCAGAGTGTTTGGCTGTATTGTAAGTGACTCAAGTAGGTCAAGGTAGGCAGCATGGGTTTCATAGTTCATGGTGGGGGCTATATAGCTAAAAATTAAGTTATTGGGGGGGGGTATTTCCTACAGTTAGTTGAACTTGAAGTAACTCTAAGGAGTCATACTGTTTAACCAGTCTTGAGGTGTATTTATCTTTAATGAAGATTGATACACCTCATCTGTTGGTTCCTTCACATTCATTTTGCAGTCTGAACATGTGGAAGGCATTGTAGCCTTGCATGGTTGGGGTACTCTTGGCACCCTTGAACTATGTTTCTGTGACTGCACAAACATTGGTGTCTTCTAAAGTAAGGAGAATTTCCAATGAGTGCAGTTTTTGATTTAGACTCCTAACATTAAGCAACATAACCTTGAGTTTTTCTCTAGAGGATATTTTTATGTTGGGAATTTTGTTCTTAGGACATTGCCTAAAAAAGGCACTATGGGGCTGGCAGGTATCTTTGGCAGTAACCAAAAGCCAAGAGGTGACAGGTGAAGATCATCTCTGGTAAAGCAGTGTGGTCTGTTGATCATATCATCCCAGGCTGACAAATACTTGAGCCACTTGGCTTGACACTAGAAATTAAGTCAATTGTTGAAGTCAATCATTTTTTGTTTGTACTGAGGCATCATCCTGGGTGAAGGTAGAATGCTGCTTAAGGCTTGGGACATACTTGCTTGGGACACAAAATCTAAAAGCTCAGTCATGTCTCTCTTCATATAGTCCATTGAAGCACATCTCATGTCATTAACTCTAACTCCATACAGAAATAAATAGGACATGTTGGAGGGACAGATTCATATCCCAGAGGCTCCCCTCACTCTGGAACAAAATCCCAATCCATGTTAGGCAGAGCCCCTCACTGACCCTCTTCAAGAGAAATCTTGATGAGCGGATGGGAGATCGTAAGTTTGCCCCTGGGATCTCTTCTGTGTCCATGCTTGACAGAGGTACAGTAAACTAACTTTAAAAGGGCTACCTTCTGTGACCTACTATACAGAGGTACAGTCAACTAATCTAAAAGAGTGGCGAAAGCCAAACACACTCTGGCTAGGCTTATAAATGCCCTAGGGCAGATAGCCTAGTATCAACCTATGAACCTATGAACCTATGAACTCTAACATAGACTATGGCAGTGTCATAACAGTGCTTGTTGTTGAGACACTTGAGTGCGCGCATGATCTGGTGGATCCTGGCACATGACAGGTAGTTGAACATGACCTTCTCCTTATCCAGTCTGGTGAGGGGGACATCTGTGTGTGTCATTATGGAGTCACCTATAACAAAGATATTTTGTTTAGAGGTGTTTTGCCTTAGAGGCTTATTGGGTGAGACACTGATATATTTGTTTTTATGTGTGGTGGATTCTGTAGGGACTATATTGTGTGCAGAAGGTTTGCACTTGTGAGGTCTTATATTCATATGTGGGTTTTGTGTTGTGCACCTTGTTTGTGGAAGAGGTGAAGTGTGTGTGCTGACAACCTGCTTGATATTTGGTTTGTTATGTGAGACAGAGACAGAGAATGGATTCCAGATTCATAGTATAGATACATCTCTCACATGTTGTATTTGTATGTTTCAGGAGTAATAAGCCATCAGTAAACATGAGGCAATTGTTACACTGCCTCAGGATGCCCATATCAATCAGGCTGACTGGAGAAAAGGTGGGAAACTGTCCAGCCATTATGTCTGGTGTATTCTGTAATAAATAGAAGGGTGGGCAAGATGAACAAGGTTCAGCTGTAGGACTAGTAAAATCAGCTAATCTATGGGGATGTTAAGTAGTAGATGCCTGAGTCGATTCCTCAAAATGCATGACTGAGTTGCTGTCTGAGCAACAGTGCACAACTGCTTTGAGCAGGGAAGCTTAGGAGGATCCCTTAGTAGTTATCAAGGGAAAATTTATCTTGCTAAGCATTTGCATCTATTCACAGCAGCACCAAACCCCGCTGCATGATGCATAGCTATGCAGAAATGTGGTGTTAAATGCAAATGAAATTAAACAGTTTACTATCTAATGGTAGAGCGCAAAACTGAGCCCTTTTCTAACAATCCCCAACTCAGTTGGGTCCTGGGCTGCATACTTCTGCTAGAAGGGTGCAGGAGGGCCTTCCTACTATAGGATGGCTGGTTTTACTGCTCAGTAAATGCCAAACAGTCTAGATTCAGCAGATCTAATTAGCCTATGTTGTGAGATATAGTAAAACCAGGTTTTGAAAGTGCAGACAAAAACAGTCAAGCAGCAACAATGATAAAATATCAAAAAATGTAAATAGAAGACAATTCAAAAAGTGCAGTGTGAGCTTAAGATGTACTTATTTTTTTCAATTCTCAGAGGATGCCTTGGATTTAGTTTAGATTCTCTCCAGGTCTAAGGCTAAGTCACCAAACTGAAAGTAAAAAAACAACTAAATAATAGAACGGACCAAACTTGGAGCAGCTCTGCCAAACTGAACCATAACATATGTATAGGATATGTATAAGACATGTATATGTACAGGATATGTGTAGGACATCCACAAAAGGCCATGCATTAACACTAACTGATATGTGCAATGCACAGGTGTACACATCTTGGCTCATGAGAGAGATAATGGCTGGAAAAGCTCATCACCCAAGAGAATAAGATGCTACTACAGACACACACACACACACACACACACACACACACACACACACACACACACACACACACACACACACACGGCATGTGCACCCTGATGAAGTTAATGCTTACATGGTTTATCAGCACAAGTTATGGCAAGGAGTGCTGTAAGACATCAGTGCTACGGGTGTCTGTTATAGTTCTCTGCAACAGATGCAGCAAATTTTAGCCAATATGAATCTGCATGCCAAAATCTAGACACAGGATATTGTCAAGGACGTGCCCTCTACAGGAAATAGACCACCAAAGCAAAACTAACTAGGGAGAGGTATGATAACCTTTATATTCAAAGAAGGCTTTGATACTGGAGAAGGGCTGGTAGTGACCATTCTGCTGGGAATGTACCAGGTTAGTG